>NW_026909276.1:595000-895000 GCF_033115175.1 Lepus europaeus
TACTTAGCAAACCGTTTCAACCATTAGATAACAACTTAAGAAAACATTTACCAGAAGGTCCAATGCCTTCTATAAATTATAAGAATCATGTATTTGAAAACACCTCTTAAATATCTAACATGGTGTAGTTTGTTTAGCCAGTAAACTTAAGCACAACCATCTAAAATGTTTTTAGTTTCTTTCTACCAACAAGTCTAAAACATATGATACACAGATTCAGGTCCCACAAATTAAAATGTATCTTTGATTGATTTTAGCAGCTTAAATTTATGGACAATCTTATCTATAAGCCATTTAAAATACAACTCTTAATAAAATTTCCCCATGTGGACATACAATATGTACTCACATATAACATAGCATAATAGACCAATATAGCAATTTAAATACTAGTTTTTAAAATCTTTAACTCTTTTTGTAGATTGCCAATTGATTTGAATTGCTTTTTCTTTTTAGTAACCTCAGTTAACCATACTTTCTCTCAGTTGGTACTGTTAATACATTATTGGCTTCATCTGTTTACAGAGCCATCCCAAAGTACTGAATACAATAAAAGTGGCTCGAAAAAGTCCATAGGAACCTATAGGAGGACAGCTAAACACAGAACCAACAACGCTTTAGTTTTATGAGCAGCACATCATATATAACTGTGGATGACAAAAGACTTTAAGTCGCCATGTTTAAAATTATAAACTCATCAACCAACAAGAGGCACTGCTTACTTCACAGTATTTTTGAAAGCACCTGTAGGATTTTACAAGTATTTAACCCTTTAAGCCTCTAGGGCTTTCTCATTAAGATAACTGTCATGTCTAGTAACACAAGATCATTAGACTTTTTAATTCTCAAACATTTGTATTAATAGCATTTTCCATTATAGAAACCTAAAGTCTCGTACCACATCACATCTTGACAGTCCTTCTAATATAATCCAAATAGCCTTCTTAGTTGGTGTCTCTATAAGATGAGAGACATAGGTCCTTCGATTTTTCAGTTGGGCCCAAACTGGAAAAACCAAAGTCCAGGATTTACTGGAAATTTTAGAGACCAGATTGTTTAAAACTTTGATTTTTTGAATGCCTGTCAAGAATGCCAAGAAGGCTCAAAATCCAAAATATCTGGTTGAAATAAGATTCCTTAAAATCATGACATAACATAGACCAAATTTGATCATTGTTACAAGGTGATTATTCAAATTTTTTAAAAAAGCACATATTTAAATAACCCATAGCTCTTAATAAAAATTCAGCTGTTTTTGAACAATTAGAATTTAACAGACATCAAGAGAACATAATAGATTACTTTAACACATTGCTTTAACAGAGCATCAGAGTTTAATTCTATGTCAAAGAGAAATTGAGCTTCCTGTGATCTTTTGCTGTGAGGTTTCCTTCCTTTACCTTCTTTCACATCGGTGACCATGTTTCTGTGTTTCTGTGTGTAAGACATCTTTAAGCATCTTTTGCAGGGCAGGATGAGTGGCAACAAATTCTTTCAGTTTCTGTTTGCTATGAAAAGTCTTAATTTCACCTTCATTCACAAATGAGAGCTTTGCAGGATACAGTATTCTGGGCTGGCAGTTTTTCTCTCTCAGTACCTGGGCTATGTCTCGCCATTCCCTTCTAGCTTGTAGGGTTTCTGATGAGAAGTCTGCTGTGAGTTAATTGGAGATCCTCTGAGAGTAATCTGGCGTTTCTCTCGTACATTTTAGGATCTTTTCTTTATGTTTCACTGTGGTGAGTTTGATTACAACATGTCGTGGTTAGGATCTCTTTTGGTCATGTTTATTAGGGGTTCTATGAGCTTCCTGTACTAAGATGCCTCTGTCCTTCTCCAAACCTGGGAGATTTTCTGCTAGTATCTCACTGAAAATGCCTTCTAATCCTTTCTCCCTCTCCATGCCTTCAGGAACTCCTAGAACCCGAATGTTGGGTTTTTTAATAGTATCCTGTAGATTCCCGACAATATTTTTTAGATTTCTAATTTTTTCTTCTTTTCTTTGGTTTGCCTGTTTCCTTTCCTGTTCTCTGTCTTCTAAGTCTGATATTCTCTCTTCTGATTCGTCCATTCTGTTTTTAAGGCTCTCTAATGTGTTTGTCATTTGATCTATTGAACTCTTCATTTCATTATGATTTCTAGTCACTATCAGAGTTTCTTGTTCCACTAGTTGTTTCATTTCAATTTGATTCCTCCTTAATATTTCACTTTCACGAGAGAGATTTTCTATCTTGTCCATGAAGGATTTCAGTAGTTCAAGAATTTGTTTTTGAGAACTTCTTAATGTTCTTATCAATTTTTTGAGATCCGCTTCTTGCATTACTTCGATCTCATCATCTTCATCATCTTGAATTGGGGTGTCTTTTTCATTTGGGGGTGTCATAGTTTCTTCCTTGTTCTTGTTAGCTTGGTTTTTGCGTTTGTTGTTTGGCATGTTGGAGATATTTGGTTTCTTCACTGTGGTGTTTTTTCTTGTTACACTATGGCTCTATATTAAGTGGACTGTCTGCTTTCAGTGGAGCCTTAGAGGCTTGAGATGAGTGTGGACTGAGAGTTGTGTTTGGTTCCTCAGGGTTGAGGGTGTGTCAAAGATGACACTCCCAGGTTAGGTGTGGTAAATCTCTCTTTCTTTTTTTTGATTCAAAAGGGAAGTAATTCCGCACAGCTGAACAGAATTGGAGGTAGTTAGCAGGCAAATGATATACCCACAGGAGCCAGAGATCAGAAGCTCTTTCCCAAGGACCACACAGGGAATCTCTGCTGCCCTCAGTGTGGGTTCCAATTCTCCTGCAGTCTCCCACTGGGTTGCCACGTTAGATGCTAATCTCCTGTTATTTCACCCCTCCCCACAGAGTCAGGTTTTTCTGCTAGGCTCAGGGCTGGTGCAGACCTGAGGTCGCCCTGCTTATGATGTATGTCCAAAATGGCGCCTGCTCTGTCTTGCTCGCCTTTGAGAGGTGAGCGGAGAGAGAGAAACTTGTGTCCGTATCCGTCACTTTTTTTATTTTTTTCTCTCTCTTCTAGTTAGCCTGGTGAACTTTTCCCCACGGAGTTTCAAGCCTCGTTCCCTCTAGCCTCCTCTTTCCGCTTGCCTGCTGGTATCTCGGGCTATGGAGGTTCGGCTCACCTCGCGTTCCAGCGCTGGTGCGTTGAGTCTGCCGCTGGTGTCCCGAACTTGATCTCCCACGCTCTCCACGCAGGTCCACTGGGAATCACTAGTTCTGGAAGAGTTTCCTCTGCTGTTTCATTCCCTACTCTTCCTTGACCCTGCAGTATCTCCACTTATATTAAACTTTCTCTCCCCCCGGACTAAGTGTGCACCCTGCCTATTCTGCCATCTTGTCGCCTCCTATTCTTGTTTCTTGAATTGAATTTCTGCATATATTTTAGGCATTTGTGGATATACTTGTGGTTTTTTTTTCTCTGATGGCTTTTATCTTTGAAGTATGCTTTGTGGCTTAGTGGAATGCTTTCACTTTCTGTGAATGTCCAGAGGTGTGTGCTGGGTGTGGCCAGGGAGCTGTGGTCAATGCACTAGCATGGTGCAAGTTACCAGGGTAAGTCCATGTTGGATGAGGTAGATTCTCTTGTTAACAGAAGGGAGTGAATGGTCACCTCTGTTGGTGTGATCACAGCCTCATCTACTCTCCTCCAAGTTGATCAGTGCTCAGGTGTTAGCCCACAGTGGGCACAACACTCATCTGCACCCATGTATGAACCACAGAAATGATCTGCACAGTTCTCACTCCAAGCACGGTTCCTACTGCAGTGGCCTGTCCCAGGTCACCACATAGGTCTGAGCATGTGGAACCACACACAGTGATTTCTTAGAGGCCCAGATACATGCTGTACCCTCTCATGCAGCCAGAGTGTCCTCACAGCCTCAGCACACAAGGATCCTGTAGTTGCTGGGTGCAGTGAGTCTGCTCCACCTCTCCACCTGTCCAGTCCACAGAGAGGTAGACTTTTTCCTGAATCCACTGTCTGTTGGAGTTCAGCCTAAGTGGCTTGAGCCCCAGAGCCTGTGGTATGTTAGGAGGCTGGGAGTGCCTCACAGTCTCAAGTGGGTGCCCAGCTCCTTGTCAATCCTTGCAGCCAGGCTCAAAGAAGGTGGGGACCTTGGATTTTTTCTTCTGCTAGAATCTCCAGATCACATGCATACAGAAGAGCCACTGGCCAACTGTTGCCATCTCCCTGCCACTGCCATGAGTCAGGGCACTACTTTTTGAGATAGTAAAAACATTCTAAACATGGCATTCATTATGGTTGCATATTTCTTAAATCCCCTGAACTTTACACTTTCAATGTAATAATATGGCAAGTTAATTATACTCATATATAATATATATTTTGGGAAATTTATGATTCTTAATAATTTTGAAATGTGTATATTTAATTATTTCACTTTTTGTGTGTGATACTAACACACTAATATTCAAGATTCCAGGCTACATAAAATGTGACTTCCCTTATGTATAATACATATAGATAGCTAGATGCAGATAGATAGATATGGCTATAAATGCATGAGAAAATGTCTGCATCATGTAAACTGAATTAATAATAATAATATTTAATTCAAGGGGAAGGTCCTCAATAGATTGTTGGTGAAGGTGATGTTAATCTCATCTATGTCTGTTTCTAAAGAATGCATTTAAAGCATAAATAGAGAGCTCAACAAGATCAGATACATGAGGTGCATAACTGTATATTCTCATTAGTTACCAGTAAAGGATTGACCTCTGCTCTTAATCCTAAGGGAATCCTTAATTAGTGAATTCTACTCTCTTTTCATTATTCTCTTTATTTTTTGCTATAGGGACAATATTATTCATTCTTCTGCATTCAGTACAAATTAATTATTAGAACTCCTCTTACTGATTAGGTGATCAAAATTAAGAACTCCAGTCATTACATGGAAGGTGTGACTATGATGCAAAGAGAGGAAGTGAGGTGCAAAAGGATTAGTCAACAATTGAGTGTGGCCTTTCCACTTTCTCTCTTTAATGCAGATTGCTATGGAATCCACATCTCAAATTGTAAAATGTCCTGCTGACAATGAAAGGTGATCACTATTACAGGAACAATAATTCTTGTGAGCAGATATTAGGACCTACTACTCCATGATGACTTTCTAGTTTTTTTTTTTTATCTCTGCAATCCATTTTCTATTTAAATCGGTGTGACCCTAATACCTAAGCATTTAGGGTACACAAAATTTGCTTCTTTGGTCTGAGGTGGAGGTACTTAGGGTAGAAATCTCAAAGCTTAAGTCTCTTAATCTGCAGAATACAGTCATTGATAGGACGTTGCAGCATCTAAGAGGATACAAGAATTTGAATAGTACATTTCATACTCCTATCCATAGAGAAAATGATTAATGGCTGTGAACCAAGAATCATCATCCCCATTACATTCCCACTGAATTTCTCTTCAACTGTATCACAGCATCCATGCCCATTCTCAATAGAACAGGAGTAGATGTAGCATCAGAAGCTCCATGAAACTCATATATTCACCTCTTTGCCTTGTTTGTGGCAAAATCCAGCAGATGGATAACAAGATTCTGGTCAAGTTCTTTAAAAAATTATTAAAGTTTTGTTAGATATGTTGAGAGGAAGGCAAATGGACAGATGGTTGGCTGGATTTCAGATACTTCTGGACAAGCCAATATCAGAGAGTCAGCTTTTAAATTTGCACAATAAATTCTGAATGTATTTGCTCCATTGCTCAGGTATATTATGGAAATAAATGGACTAGAGTAATTTCCCAACTGTGGGAAATTATCCATATATAATTCACAAAATATTTCAGTAGATGAGATCAATCATCATTTTAAAAATTGAGAAAAGAGCTGCCAAAATAATGCCATTTCTTCTTCAAGTGTTTCAAATTACGATAGAATCCCTGGTGTGTTGCCATCCCATGTGGACATGTTTGGACCTTTGTTACTCTACTTCCAATCCAGTTCCTGGATCATGTGCCTGGAAAAGCAATGGATGGTGGCCCAACTGCCCCCCATGTTGGAGGCCCAGATGAAGCTCTTGGCTTCAGCCAGGCCAGCCCTGACCATGTAGCCTTATCTGCAATGAACCAGTGAATGGAAGATTCATACTCTCTCTCTCTCTCTCTCTCTCTCACACACACACACACACACCTTCTCTCTCTCCAACTCTGCCATCATTCCTTCTTCTCTCCCTCTCTGCCTTTAAAATAAATAAAATAAACCTATGAAAATAGTTAAAATAAAATGTGAGATTTTTCCTATTTAAATATTTGTAATGAGAAGACATAGGTTCTATAATCACCATACAATTATTGGAACCAAAGAAGACGGTAAAATTAGTGACCATTACCAAACACTTCTTACATTTGAATTTCTCCATTAATAGAACAATTATTTCAAATGTGAATTTGTCAAATCAAGAATTTAATAAGCAACCAGAATTTCATAGGGGTGTCATATGTATAGAGATGAGTTCTCATGCATCCCCTCTGCTTTCCAAGAGTCTATTTATACAGGAAATATACGGATAACCTTTCTTGTTTCCTAATGGGGGGTTGAAAAATCCTGTGGAAAATGTAGCCACACCTTTCCATTACCTTATCAAAATAGGACCATGGGAAGGCTTTTCTGGGCTACTTCTAAGCAGGTTCTGATTCCACCCACTCATACCATCTTTTCAAAATTGCTAACCATAGAGCTTTCCTGATGTTGTTCCACCACTCAGGCTGGCATCTGTGCTTGTGAATGTTTGTGTGAGAGTAACAGAGAATATCTGAGATTCAGTGTAATCCAAGGAGTAGGACAGGTGTCTCCTCATTTGGTGTTAGCAAAATCTTCCATCCCTCAGGTCAGGTCTATTCTGGGCTGGAAGGAGACATTACTTTAAATCCACAGGTATGGGGGTAGGGATGATGTGACTCAGGCTGTACTTCTGAGAACTGATTCTCAGCTTGTAGTGCACAACCAGAAGGCCACTGTGTGCATCTCGGTATGCAAAAGATGGTTCCAGATGCTCTGTGAACAATGTGGCTGGTTCAACATGGCAATGGATGTGCAGACCATGTGATTTGGGAGGGATGTGATGGTGTAATATTAGTTCCTGGAAGTCAGTTCCAGATGCTCTGTACAGTGTGCCTGATCCACTGTGACTACAGGATGGTATTAGGTATTTGGACCAAGAGTGGTGGGAGTTGCATGGGGTTGAATCTAGGTTGTTGTTCTGTCACAGTATACTCATCTCTAAGATGAGAATACTTACAATACTAGCAAAATTTCCCTAAATTCTAAGAGAAATCATTGTGAAATGTGTGCCAGCTGCCTTGTGCTACATGGAAGTTGTATTTGTAGGGTTTCATGTTGTCTCTTCAAGTGAAGCTTCTGGTTCCCTCCTGCACTGTGTTACCTGCCTAGTCCTTCTAGTTTGAATTTACATCAGTTTATACAAGATCTATTTTCTAAGAATAGGAAGTTACACAAGGGAAATTTGGGTGCTGGATAATATTTTTATTTCCCATTGAAAAACTTAGTTTATATTGCATGAAAAACAGAGCTCCATAAATAGAAATTGTCTCTGAAAAAAACAACCATCTCACTGGATTTTTTTCTTAGTGTTTCAGAGTAGGGCCAAAATAAGCAATGACTTGTGTCAATCCTAGCTTTATTTGGCCCAAGGAGTTATAGAACAGACTGACCAGAATGAACATGACTTGATTGATGCTACCTTGCCTTGTCCATAGGTTATCAAAGACTGGTGACATTGAATTATTTGGACCAACTTTCACAAGGGAGGTGTAATGTATTGAGGAGGACTGACTAGAGTCTATGAAATATTACTTATAAGCAGGGTCTTGAGGATGGGGACTATGATGCTGTAAGTCTATGATTTGAAATAAGAAATTTAGACTGTATGAGATTTTAACTGCTAATAAGTTTCTTAAAATATTTATAAAATATAATACAGTGTACACATGTAAGTAAAAATTTGAAACATGGAGATATGATCTTCAGACAATTTCTTTGTGGAATTCACATAACCTCTCTTCATGCCAGTAGCTTTAGTAAGAGCCAACTGATTTGCACATATAATGTTTATGAAAACATCTACATGTGATTGTAAAGTTGTACTGATTTTGTCATGTAGTTTATTTCTGACCTACTCACAAATATGTATAAGCATTTGTTGTATGAGTACTCAAAAAACTTACTAGATTAGAAAAGAACAATTTGACTTATAAATCAGTTGACATTTTGGGGTGGGCTTAGCTGACAGTTCTTATGATCAGTCTAGGTTCACAAATAAGGTTTTAGCCATCTCGTACCTTGATTGAGTCTGGTGTCTTAAAGATGACTTCATTCACATGTCTGGTGATTTATTCTGGCTCTAACATATTCTATCTTTCTCCAAGAGGCAGGCCCCAAGTTTCTTCACAAGATCACTGTGTCAAAAAAGGAGAACTATTAGACACATACTTATAAAACCCATGCTTGTATCATATTTTCTGATATCCCATTGGCTAAAACAAATGAAATGGGAAAATCAAGGGTTATTGTCAGGAATAACTGTGAGGGGATGGGTAAATGAAGTGTCATTTGAACCATTATGGAGATGTGTACTACAATAAACATCTACTTTGAACATTTTCCTTAAAGTTCTAGGCAAAAATGTGAGATAACAAGGTGCATACTTTCTTTTTTTAACTTTCATTTAATAAATATAAATTTCCAAAGTACAGCGTATGGATTACATTGGCTCCCTCCCATAACCTCCCTCCCACCCACAACCATCCCATCTCCTGCTCCCTCTCCGATCCCATTCACATCAAGATTCATTTTCAATTATCTTTATATACAGAAGATCAAATTAGCATATAGTAAGTGAAGATTTCAGCAGTTTGCACCCACACAGAAACACAAAGTGTAAAGTGCTGTTTGAGTACTAGTTATACCATTAATTCATATAGCACAACACATGAAGGACAGATATCCTACATGAGGAGTATGTGCACAGTGACTCCTGTGGTTGATTTAACAATTGACACTCTTATTTATGGTGTCAGTAGTCACCCGAGGCTCTTTTTTTTCCTTTTTTTATTTATTAAAATTTTATTTAATGAATATAAATTTCCAAAGTACAGCTTATGGATTACAATGGCTTCCCCCCTCTCATAAATTCCCTTCCACCCGCAACCCTCCCCTTTCCTGCTCCCTCTCCCCTTCCATTCACATCAAGATTCATTTTCAATTCTCTTTATATACAGAAGATCAGATTAGTATATATTAAGTAAAGATTTCAACAGTTTGCCCCCATATAGCAACACAAAGTGAAAAAATACTGTTGGAGTCCTAGTTATAGCATTAAATAAGAGTGTACAGCACATTAAAGACAGAGATCCTACATAATAGTTTTTAACAAATTAATTAATTTTCTATGCCATTTCCAATTTAACACCAGGTTTTTTTTCATTTCCAATTATCTTTATATACAGAAGATCGATTCAGTATATAACTAGTAAAGATTTCATCAGTTTGCACCCACACAGAAACACAAAGTGTAAAAATACTGTTTCAGTACTAGTTATAGCATCACTGCACATAAGACAACACATTAAGGACAGATCACACATGAGATGTAAGTACACAGTGACTCCTGTTGCTGACTTAACAATTTGACACTATGTTTATGGCATCAGTAATCTCCCTAGGCTCTAGTCATGGGTTGCCAGGGCTATGGAAGCCTTTAGAGTTTGCCGACTTTGATCTTATTCCGATAGGGTCATAGTCAAAGTGGAAGTTCTCTCCTCCCTTCAGAGAAAGGTACCTCCTTCTTTGATGGCCCCGTTCTTTCCACTGGGATCTCACTCACAGAGATATTTCATTTAGGTCTTCTTTTTTTTCTTTTCCATTGTGTCTTGGATTTAAATGCCTACAATACATCATGGGCTCTTCAGCCAGATCCAAATGCCTTAAGGGCTGATTCTGAGGCCAGAGTGTTGTTTAGGACATCTGCCATTCTATGAGTCTGCTGTGTATCCCGCTTCCCATGTTGGATCCTTCTATCCCTTTTTGATTCTATCAGTTAGTATTAGCAGATACTTGTCTTGTTTGTGTGATCCCTTTGACTCTTAGACCTATAACAGCCATCAATTGTGAACTGAAATTGATCACTTGGACTAGTGAGATGGCATTGGTACATGCCACCTTGATGGGATTGTATTGGAATCCCCTGGCGCATTTCTAACTCCACCATTTGGGGCAAGTCCGATTGAGCATGTCCCAAATTGTACATCTCCTCCCTCTCTTTTTCCACTCTTTTTTTTTTAATTTTTGACAGGCAGAGTGGACAGTGAGAGAGAGACAGAGAGAAAGGTCTTCCTTTTGCCATTGGTTCACCCTCCAATGGCCGCCGCGGTAGCGCGCTGCGGCTGGCGCACCGCGCTGTTCCGATGGCAGGAGCCAGGTGCTTCTCCTGGTCTCCCATGGGGTGCAGAGCCCAAACACTTGGGCTATCCTCCACTGCACTCCCTGGCCACAGCAGAGAGCTGGCCTGGAGGAGGGGCAACCGGGACAGGATCGGTGCCCCGACCAGGACTAGAACCCGGTGTGCCGGCGCCGCAAGGCGGAGGATTAGCCTGTTGAGCCACGGCGCTGGCTGTAGGGAACCAGACCGGAGGAACCGTGCCCCTAAGATGGCGCCGACTCCCTGCTTCCGGGTTCTTCCTCATCTCAGGGAGTTCCCGCTCTTGCTCGCTCCTTCCCGCCTTAGATTTCCCGCTCTAGCTCGCTCCTTCCCGCCTTGCCACGAGATTGTCCTATCCCCGCGCTTCTAGCCTATCACCTGATTTGTGACGTGTATTGTGCATATAAACCCTTGCTACGCGGGTGTAAAGGAAGTTCCTGCCCAGAAGAGATCGAAGCTGGATCTCCTGCTTGCCGAGCAATAAAGGAACCCCGTGCAAAGTGTTCGGTCTCTGTCTCTTGCTGGACGAGGACGGCGCCGAGCAGCTGGTGGCCCGTACGGGGAGCTTCCTCTACGTTGCCCGGTAAGTAGAAGGTAAGCGAGGTCAGTCTTACCGTCTGGGCCCCGCGAGTGAGGTATATCTCGTGGTTGGAGGGTGGACGCACCCTAAGATAGCGGACGTGTTTCCCCGCTTTAAACTGAAAGAATAGCAGACTTGTTTCCCCGCTTTAAACTGAAAGAATAGCAGACTTGTTCCCCCGCTTTAAACTGAAAATAAGATAGCGGACGTGTCTTCCCGCTTTAAACTGAAAATGGGAAATTCATCTAGCCATTCAATGTTGCTTAATCCGTTAAAAGCATTATTGCGTAGCAAAGGGATTAAGGTTTCTAAGACCACACTTGTCAGGTTCCTTGGAAGTGTTGATTTCTTTGCGCCGTGGCTCACCCACGAGGGCCAAATAACTCTTGAGTCTTGGGAGAAATTAGGAAAGGATCTCCGGCGCACAGTTAACGATCCCCAGGAACCCGATATCGACCCCGTTGTTCTCCCCTTATGGGAACTACTGCGGGCGTGCCTCCAAGAGGAGAGGTCGGTGGGAGCGGACCGCCCGACTCTTACGGCGGTTCGCGAGGCTCTCGAGGAAGTTCGTTCTCAGAGCTCGGACGGCGCCCGGGACCTCATACAATTTAAGGACACGGGATGCCAGACTTCCTCACTGGCCTCAGGCTCCGAATGTGGCTCCGCCTCCTCTGAGTCTGAGGGGGAAGGGGACGGCGATCCTAAATCCCCGCCTCCTACGTATGCGCAGCTGCGGCAAAAGTTAAAAGATGCCTGTTTACGCCCTCTAGTGCCTACGGCTCCTCCTATCGATGTCGTGCCCGCCCATCAGATTAAAGACGCAGCGCCTCCTACTGGCGGTCATGTAGGCGTGCCTCAGCCCCATCTAACACCCGTGCCGCCATGGCCATTAAACGTCCCAAATGTGCCACCTTTTTCAGGCAGACAGTTTCATCAACAAGCCTGGAAACAGTTGCGAACTGGCGCTCCCGCTGCCCCCGCTCAGGCTTACCCTGTTTTGGCTTTGGGCACGCGAGAGGCCCGGCACGAACCATTGGACATGACAGTATTAAAACAACTTAAGGCTGCGGTCCATGACTATGGACCCACAGCCCCATTCACATTGTCACTCCTTGAATCAGTCGGCCAGTCCATTTTAACACCTAGCGACTGGACCCAATTGGCTCGGGCCTGTTTAAGTCCAGGCGGCTTTCTTTTGTGGCAATCTATGAATACAGAGTGCTGTCATGACCAGGCAGATGAAAATGCTGAGGACGGCCACCCTACGTGGAATGCTGATATGCTTTTAGGGCGTGGACCTTATCAGGCTGACCAGACCCAATTCCCTAGACAAGTATACAGGCAAATTTCCAACTGTGCCCAACGTGCGTGGAGGCAGGCGTCCAATCCAAGTGACTCAGCTAGCCACCTCACCAAGATCGTTCAGGGCACGGCCGAACCCTTCGCTGATTTTGTCGCTCGCATACTTGAGGCTGCGTCGCGTATTTTCCCTTCCGAGGTTGACGTTCAGCCACTGGTCAAACAAATTATTTTTGAGCAGGCTAATAAAGAGTGCAAAAACATTCTTCGACAATATAGACATAAATCTCTGGACTCCTGGTTAAAATACTGCAGAGATACCGGTGGGCCACTTACTAATGCGGGCCTAGCTGCGATGCTGGCAAAAGTCAAAGAAAACAGTCCAAAATCTAAATCGACCCGACCCCCCATATCTTCAGGACTTTGCTTCCAATGTCATCAACCGGGTCACAGAAAACGCGATTGCCCCAATCTCAGCCATGGGTATTCCACGGCACAGCCTTCAGGCATAGAGCCTTGTCGCCGTTGCCGCAAGGGCCCTCATAGGGCAGAGGTATGCCGTTCTGCTTTCGATATCGATGGCAACCCACTTACAGGTAGCGCCCAGGGGCCAAAAAACGGCCAGAGGGGGCTCCCCAACCCAGCGAGGAGCCCCCAAAATCAAATCTACTCTCAGGTTCCACCTCCCGTGTCTGCGCTACACCCAGTGCACCCTCAGCCCGTGCCACTCACGGGTCCGCAGGCCTGGACCTCCGCGCCACCTCCCCTCTCCTCTTAACTCCGGAGATGGGGGTACAATTAGTGGAGAGCGACTGCTCCGGTCCTCTGCCCCCGGATTCGGTTGGATTAGTGTTGGGTCGGTCCTCCGCCGCCCTCCGAGGGCTAGCTGTGATCCCCGGGGTAGTTGACTCTGATTTCACTGGTAAAGTAAAGATCATGGTTCAGGCCCCTCAGGGACCTTTAGTAATCAATCCTGGAGACCATATCGCACAAATGTTATTACTGCCCAGTCTTCACTCTTTAATCCCAGCTAAAAACCACGTTCGCGGCGCTGGTAACTTTGGGTCCTCTGGCATTAATTTTACCGGCTTACATATGCTTTTAAATGAACGTCCCACTTTAGTGTTGCAGATTAATGGCAAGGACATTAAGGGACTTTTAGACACAGGAGCCGACAAATCCATTATAGCAACAAAGGACTGGCCTAGTACATGGCCTACAAATGTGGCGGAACAAACCTTGCAAGGACTTGGTTTTGCTCATTTCCCAAAAATCAGTGCAGCCTTGTTGTCATGGCAGGATAGCGAGGGTCATAGAGGACAGTTTTCTCCATTCATTTTACCTCTACCCATTTCCCTTTGGGGGAGAGACGTCCTGGCCGAAATGGATGTTGCTTTGGTCACCACTTCCCCTGCAGTACGATCTATGCTACAAAATATGGGTTACGTCCCAGGCAAGGGACTCGGTGTCCAGCTCCAGGGCCACCCTTCCCCCATTGAACCAAAACAAAGACCAAGTAAAGTTGGCCTGGGTTTTTCCTAGGGGTCACTGTTTCGCCTCCTAAACCAGTGGAGCCTTTACCCATCTCGTGGCTAACGGACGTACCCGTCTGGGTTCCACAGTGGCCCCTATCTCAGGAGAAACTGGAGGCAGTCAACACTCTGGTCTTGGAGCAGGTCAACGCTGGTCATTTGATCCCATCCACCTCTCCATGGAATACGCCTATTTTTGCCATCCGCAAAAAATTAGGTCAATGGAGACTCTTACATGATCTTAGGGCAGTCAACGCACAGATGCAGCCTATGGGCCCTGTGCAACGTGGTCTTCCTCTGCTTTCGGCACTTCCCAACCAATGGCCTGTTATTGTAATAGATCTTAAGGATTGTTTCTTTTCCATTCCATTGGACAAAAAGGATACCCCACGTTTTGCTTTTACTGTCCCCACCCAGAACCAGGAACAACCGGACAAGCGTTGGGAGTGGACAGTCTTGCCTCAGGGTATGACTAATAGCCCCACCATGTGTCAAGTCTATGTAGCCCAAGTACTAAAACCTCTTAGAGACCGATATTCCGACTGCAGGTGCCTACATTATATGGACGACCTACTGTGTGCAGCCCCCACAGCAGAGAGGCTCCTGGCCTTATACAGTACACTCCAACAAGTGCTGGAAGGGGCAGGGCTGCATATTGCACCTAATAAGGTGCAATTGTCGTCTGTAGTTTCTTATCTTGGGGCTATAGTCGCCCCTACTCAAATTAGACCTCAAAAAATTCAAATAAAAATCAATGCTATCTCCACTCTAAATGACTTACAAAAACTTTTAGGGGATATCAATTGGATTAGGCACTACCTTAACATTCCTAATGCTGCATTGCAGCCCCTCTTTAATATACTTAAAGGAGACCCGGATCTTGCTTCCCCCCGAACCTTCACCTCTGAGGCCAAACAAGCACTGTCAATTGTCAACGATGCCCTTAGTAAAGCTGCCCTAAAACGTTGGGACCCTGCGGGAGACCTTACTCTTTGGGTCCTCGACACCCTTAAACAGCCCACCGCGGTCCTATGGCAGGATGGGCCTCTCCTCTGGATCCATCCCTCAATGTCATCTACTAGATCTATTAGTTACTATCCCGTGGCAGTGGCGGAGATAACTCTCCTAGCCATTCAGAGGGCTATCCAACATTTTGGACGCGAACCATCCACCATTGTTGTCCCCTATTCCATGGAACAGGTACGTGTGCTAATCGCTTGTACTGATGCTTGGGCGGTTTTAGTCTGCTCCACTTCCGCAACTATTACAAACAGAACACCCTCTGATCCTTTGCTAACCTTTGTTCAGTCTCACCCAGTTATTTTTCCAAAGTCCACATCCCAAAAGCCCTTACAGGGAGCCCCAGTAGTGTATACCGACGGTTCTAAAACAGGAGTCGGTGCATATGTTGTTTCAGGATCTGTGCCAAAAACATTCCAATTCGCTACTAACTCCCCCCAGGTAACTGAACTTCTTATAGTTAACCAAGTCTTCTCTGATTTCCCCGGACCTGTCAATATTGTGTCTGATTCACGCTATGTGGTTAATTCTGTGTCTATCCTTGAGGCCGCAGGACTAGTCAATTCTTCATCCTCCGTAGCGACAGTTTTCCTCACCCTGCAAAAATCTATTTGGAATCGGTCTGCTCCTTTCTTTATTACTCATATTAGAGCTCATTCTTCCTTACCTGGACCCATGACCACAGGCAATGCTATAGCTGATCAAGCCACACGCCCCATTTGGATACTCCAATTTTCTTCCCCAGAAGAGCAGGCTATCCAGTTTCATTCAGAGTTCCATGTAAACGCAAAAACCCTTGCCGCCAAATTCGGTCTTTCTCGTGCTGCCGCTCGCGATATTGTTCGCCATTGTGCCGCATGCCCTACTTTAACCCCTGTGCCTTCGGTGGGGGTTAATCCCCGAGGATTACTACCAGGACATATCTGGCAGATGGATGTCACCCACATATCCGAGTTTGGGACCTTAAAGTATGTTCATGTGTCAGTTGACACCTGTTCCCAAGTAATTTTTGCTTCTCTGGAGACGGGTGAGCGTACCACCCATGTCATTAATCACTGCCTTGCTGCATGGGCAGCCTGGGGCAAACCAAAAACTTTAAAAACAGATAATGGTCCTGCATACACAAGTAAATCATTCCAAGATTTCTGCACCCGTATGCAGGTACAACATAAAACTGGAATCCCTTATAACCCTCAGGGACAGGCCATAATTGAAAGGGCTCATCGAACCCTCAAGGCTTTTCTCTTAAAACAAAAGGAGGGAATTGCCACGGGCAAAACCCCTCGAATGCGCCTCTCCCTTGCACTGTTTACTATAAACTTTTTGAATTTGACAGATCATTCTATGTCCCCCGCTGAGAGACACATGTTAAAGGAGCCATCTTCACGAGGCTATGTCCGTTGGAAAGATGTCCTCACGGGAAAGTGGTACGGCCCGGATCCGGTATTATGCTGGAACCGAGGCGCGGTCTGTGTCTTCCCACAGGAATCTGGAAGAGAACCTCTCTGGATACCGGAAAGATTGGTCAGAAAAACAGCCCCGCCGCCACAAGATACACCTCTATCACCTACGGACGACATCTCCCCCGAGATAACCGAGATTACCACGCTCTCACAGGACGACAAATTGCAACAAAACAACGAGACGTGAGATGCACCCCTTCCGCTTCTTCATACTGGCAGCGGCTTTGCTCCCTGGCTCTTATGCGGGCTTTAACTCCAACCCCACTGCTTTACTGCAGAACGTAGGCAACCCTTGCGACTGCAAGGGGGGGACCAGCAACACCGTACTGCAGCGTACTCACATCGCCACAGCTGATTGTGGGGACAAAACTGCATATCTGCCCCTCCAGGGGATCCCCGGCCTACCACGCGGCTACATATGTGTGCCCAAACCCCGCGTTTCTGATCCCCATAGCAAAAACCACTCCTGTCCTTGCTTGACCTTTCAAGAATCCATGCACAGCTCTTGCGATTCCTCATACTTCCAATGCACTTCTGGCGGTCAGTCGTACTATGCCACCCAGTTACAAAGTACTCGCAGGTCCTCTAGTCCTGACCATTTGCCACAGGTAGTCCATTCATCCCCCTACCTCTCAGCCCCCTGTGTTGGTACGCCTGGACAGTGGGCGTGCTGGCGCACTACGGCACCCGTGCATATCTCTGATGGCGGAGGCCCACAGGACCAGCTCCGCCACCAACAGCTAACAAAGCGATTAAAACCCTCGTCCCCCCATCCCTACTCACGCCTCACATATGGACAATGCCTCCATCAGGCACACACCTTCCTCGAGTTGTCTTGTTCCCCCTCTCATTCATTGGGCTGTATCACCCATCCCTGACGGGGAGCGAAAACTGGGTATGCGAGACCAAAGGTACTGCAGCAGGAGTCCACCCGGGGGTTCCGGGGGTCCTGGGAGAGCATATGCATATGCATGCAGGTTCAATTCCCAGCCTGCCCCAGCAAAAGGGAATAAAAACTGATCCCTAACGGAGACATCAGGGGTTGTGGCCAGGCCCTTGAAGTTCCGTAACTAACGGATCACAAGCACGCTGGGTATGCACCTCTACTCTCTGCCTAGTAAATATTCTCCCGGCCCTCATGAGCCAGGGCCGTCGGGGATGTGATTTGTGCAAAAACAAAAGGAGGGAGATGTAGGGAACCAGACCGGAGGAACCGTGCCCCTAAGATGGCGCCGACTCCCTGCTTCCGGGTTCTTCCTCATCTCAGGGAGTTCCCGCTCTTGCTCGCTCCTTCCCGCCTTAGATTTCCCGCTCTAGCTCGCTCCTTCCCGCCTTGCCACGAGATTGTCCTATCCCCGCGCTTCTAGCCTATCACCTGATTTGTGACGTGTATTGTGCATATAAACCCTTGCTACGCGGGTGTAAAGGAAGTTCCTGCCCAGAAGAGATCGAAGCTGGATCTCCTGCTTGCCGAGCAATAAAGGAACCCCGTGCAAAGTGTTCGGTCTCTGTCTCTTGCTGGACGAGGACGGCGCCGAGCAGCTGGCAATCTTTTTCCACTCTTATATTTAACAGGGATCACTTTTCAGTTAAGATTTAAACACCTAAGAATAATTGTGTGTTAATTACAGAGTTCAACCACTAGTACTAGAACAACAACAACAACAGCAACAAAAAATATTAAAAAGGATAAAATATTACGTTGTACATCTAGAGTCAGGACAAGAGCTGATCAGGTCATTGTTTCTTATAGTGTCCATTTCACTTCAACAGGTTTCCCCTTTGGTGCTCAGTTGTTGCCGATCAGGGAAAACAAATGATATTTGTCTCTTTGGGACTGGCTTAATTCACTCAGCATGATGTTTTCCAGATTCCTTAATCTTGTTGCAAATGACTGGGTTTCATTGTTCCTTACTACTGTATAGTATACTATGGAGTACATGTCCCATAATTTGTTTATCCAGTCTACTGTTGATGGGCATTTGGGTTGGTTCCAGGTCTTAGCTATTGTGAATTGAACTGCAATAAACATCAATGTGCAGATGGCTTTTTTGTTTGCCAAATTAATTTCCTTTGGGTAAATTCCAAGGAGTGGGAGGGCTGTGTTATATGGTAGGGTTATATTCAGGTTTCTGAGGAATCTCCAGACAGACTCCATAGTGGCTTAACCAGTTTGCATTCCCACCAACAGTGGGTTAGTGTCCCTTTTTCCCCACATCCTCTCCAGCATCTGTTGTTGGTAGATTTCTGAATGTGACACATTCTCACCGGGGTGAGGTGAAACCTCATTGTGGTTTTGATTTGTATTTCTCTGATTGCTAGTGATCTTGAACATTTTTTCATGTGTCTGTTGGCCATTTGGATTTCCTCTTTTGAAAAATGTCTATTGAGGTCCTTGGCCCATCTCTTAAGTGGGTTGTTTGTTTTGTTGTTGTGGATTTTCTTGATTTCTTTGTAGATTCTGGTTATCAACCCTTTACCTGTAGTATAGTTTGCAAATATCTTTTCCCGCTCTGTCGGTTTCCTATTCATTTTCCTGACTGTTTCTTTTGCAGTACATAAACTTCTTAATTTGATGCAATCCCCAATGTTAATTTTGGTTTTGACTGCCTGTGCTCCTGGGGTCTTTTCCAAGAAGTCTTTGCCTGTACCTATATCTTGCAGGGTTTCTCCAATGCTCTCTAATAATTTGATGGTTTCAGGTCATAGATTTAAGTCTTTAATCCATGTTGAGTGAATTTTTGTGTAAGGTGAAAGGTATGGGTCTTGCTTCAAGCTTCTGCACGTGGAAATCCAATTTTCCCAACACCATTTATTGAATAGGCTGTCCTTATTCCAGGGATTCGTTTTGAATCTTCGATCAAATATCAGTTGGCTGTAGATGTTTGGATTGATTTCTGGTGTTTGTATTCTGTTCCATTGGTCTATCCTTCTGTTTCTGTACCAGAACCATGCTGTTTTGATACCCACTGCTCTGTAGTATGTCCTGAAATCTGGTATTGTGATGCCTCCGGCTTTGTTTTTGTTGTACAAGATTGCTTTGGCTATTCGAGGTCTTCTGTGTCTCCATATGAATTTCAGCATCATTTTTTCCAGATCTGAGAAGAATGTGTTCGGTATCTTGATTGGTTTTGCATTGAATGTATAAATTGCTTTTGGGAGAATGGACATTTTGATGATATTGATTCTTCCAATCCATGAGCATGGAAGATTTCTCCATTTTTTGGTATCCTCTTCTATTTCTTTCTTTAAGATTTTGTAGTTTTCAACATAGAGATCTTTAATGTCCTTGGTTAAGTTTATTCCAAGGTATTTGATTGTTTTTGTAGCTATTGTGAATGGGATTGATCTTAGAAGTTCTTCCTCAGCCGTGGCATTGCCTGTGTATACAAAGGCTGTTGATTTTTGTGCATTGATTTTATATCCTGCTACTTTGCCAAGCTCTTCGATGAGTTCCAATAGTCTCTTAGTAGAGTTCTTTGGGTGCCCTAAATAAAGAGTCATATCATCTGCAAAGAGGGATAGTTTGAGTTGTTCCTTCCCGATTTGTATCCCTTTAATTTCTTTTTCTTGCCTAATAGTTCTGGCTAAGACTTCCAGAACTATATTGAATAGCAGTGGTGAGAGTGGGCATCCCTGTCTGGTACCAGATCTCAGCGGAAATGCTTCCAACTTTTCCCCATTCAATAGGATGTTGGCCGTGGGTTTTTCATATATTGCTTTGATTGTATTGAGGAATGTTCCTTCCATATCCAGTTTGCTTAGAGTTTTTATCATGAAAGGGTGTTGTATTTTATCAAATGCTTTCTCTGCATCTATTGAGAGAATCATATGGTTTTTCTTCTGCAGTCTGTTAATGTGGTGTATCATGTTGATTGTTTTGTGAACATTGAACCATCCCTGCATACCAGGGATAAATCCCACTTGGTCTGGGTGGATGATCTTTCTGATGTGTTGTTGCATTCTATTGGCCAGAATTTTATTGATGATTTTTGCATCTATGTTCATCAGGGATATTGGTCTGTAATTCTCTTTCAATGCTGCATCTTTTTCCTGGTTTGGAATTAATGTGATGCTGGCTTCACAGAAAGAATTTGGGAGGATTCCCTCTATTTCGATTGTTTTGAATAGTTTGAGAAGAATTGGAGTTAGTTCTTCTCTAAATGTCTGGTAGAACTCAGCAGTGAATCCATCTGTCTTTGGGCTTTTGTTTGTTGGGAGGGCCTTTATTACTGTTTCAATTTCTGTGTCAGTTATGGGTCTGTTTAGGTTTTCTATGTCTTCCTGGCTCAATTTAGGTAGGTTGTATGTGTCCAAGAATCTGTCCATTTCTGATAGATTTCCCTGTTTGCTGGCATACAAATCCTTGTAGTAATTTCGGATGATTCTTTTTATTTCTGTGGTGTTCGTTGTTATGTTTTCACTTTCATCTCTGATCTTATTGAGTTGGGTCTTTTCTCTTCTTTTTTAGTTAGTTGGGCCAATGGGGTGTCAATTTTGTTTATTTTTTCAAAACCCCAACTCCCTGTTTGGCTGAATTTTTGTAATTTTTTTTTATTCAATCCTCTTGATTTCTTCTTTGATTTTAATTATTTCTCTTCTCCTACTGGGTTTGGGTTTGGTTTGCTGCAGATTTTCTAGATCTTTGAGATGACTTGAAAGCTCTTCTATTTGGTGCCTTTCCAATTCCTTGATGTAGGCACCTATTGATATAAACTTTCCTCTTAACACTGCTTTTGTTGCATCCCATAGGTTTTGGTATGTTGTGCTTTTATCCTCATTTTTCCAGAAATTTTTTGATTTCTCTTTTAATTTCTTCTATGACCCATTGTTCATTCAGGAGCATGTTGTTCAATCTCCATGTGTTTGCACGTGCTCTAGGGATTCCCAAGTTGCTAATTTCAAATTTCATTCCTTTGTGGCCTGAGAAGCTGCATGGTATGATTCTAATTCTTTTGAATTTGCTGGGACTTGTTTATGGCCTAGTATGTGGTCAATCCTAGAGAAGGTTCCATGTACTGCTGAGAAGAATGTAAATTCTTTATGTGTAGGATGAAATGTTCTGTAGATATCTGTTAGATCCATCTGGGCTATAGTGTCATTTAAATCTACTGTCTCCTTGTTGATCTTCTGTCCTGTTGATCTGTCTATCTCTGAGAGTGGAGTATTGAAGTCCCCAAGTACTATTGTATTGGTGTCTAAGTCTCCCTTTAAGTCCCTTAACAAGTCTTTTAAATAAGCTGGTGCCCTGTAATTAGGTGCATATACATTGATAATCGTTATATCTTCATGTTGAATGGATCCCTTAATCATTATATAGTGCCCCTGTTTATCTCTCCTAACAGTTTTTGTGGTAAAGTTTATGTTGTCCAATATTAAGATGGCTACGCCTGCTCTTTTTTCATTTCTGTTGGCATGGTATATCTTTTTCCAGCCTTTCACTTTCAGCCTGTATGGATCATTGTTGGAAAGATGAGTTTCTTGTAAGCAGCAAAAAGATGGGTTTTGTTCTTTAACCCAATTAGCCAATCGGTGTCTTTTAACTGGACACTTCAGGCCATTAACATTCAGTGTGACTATTGAGAAGGAGTAACTTTGCCCTGTCATTTGCCAAAGATATTTTCTAATATATGGTTTGAGATTCCTGTGATCTTTTGCTGCGAGGTTTCCTTCCTTTATCTTCTTTCATATTGGTGACCGTGTTTCTGTGTTTCTGTATGTAACACATCTTCAAGCATCTTTTGCAGGGCTGGACGAGTGGCGACAATTTCTTTCAATTTCTGTTTGCTGTGAAAGGTCTTTATTTCACCTTCATTCACAAATGAGAGCTTTGCCGGATATAATATTCTGGGCTGGCAGTTTTTTCTCTCTTAGTACCTGGGCTATATGTCGCCATTCTCTCCTAGCTTGTAGGGTTTCTGAAGAGAAGTCTGCTGTGAGACTAATTGGAGATCCTCTGAGAGTAATATGACATTTCTCTTGCACATTTTAGGATCTTTCCTTTTTGTTTCACTGTGGTGAGTTTAATTACGACATGTCATGGTGAGGATCTCTTTTGATCATGTTTATTAGGGGTTCTATGAGCTTCCTGTACTAGGATGTCTCTGTCCTTCTCCAAACCTGGGAAATTTTCTGCTAGTATCTCACTAAAAAGGCCTTCTAACCCTTTCTCCCTCTCCATGCCTTCAGGAACTCCTAGAACCCGAATGTTGGGTTTTTTAATAGGATCCTGTAGAGGATCCTATTAAAACAATATTTATTTATCCTATTTATTTATTTATTTATCTATCTATCTATTTATTTATTTATCCTATTTATCCTGTAGAGGATCCTATTAAAACAATATTTATTAATTATTATTTATTATTTATTAATTATTATTAAAAACAATATTTTTTAGATTTGTTATTTCCTCTTCTTTTCTTTGATTTGACTGTTTCCTTTCCTGTTCTCTGTCTTCTAATTCTGATATTCTCTCTTCTGCTTCACCCATTCTGTTTTTAAGGCTCTCTAATGTGTTTGTCATTTGATCTATTGAGTGATTCATTTCATTGTGTTTTTTTTCACTATCACAGTTTCATGTTCTACTAGTTGTTTCATTTCATTTTGATTCCTCCTTAATATTTCATTTTCGCCCGACAGATTTTCTATCTTGTCCATTAAGGATTTCTGTAGTTCAAGAATTTGTTTTTGAGGACTTCTTGATGTTCTTATCAATTTTTTGAGATTTGCTTCTTACATTTCCTCTATCTCTTCATCTTCATAATCTTGCATTGGGGTGTCTTGTTCATCTGGGGGCATCATAGTGTCTTCCTTGCTCTTGTTACCTCGGTTTCTACATTTGTTTTTTGGCATGTTGGAGATAATTTATGTTTTTTTTTTTTTTTTGCTTTGGTGATTTTTTCTCATTATACTATGCCTCTAAGTGGGCTGTCTGCTTTGATGGATCCTTAGAGGCTGTGATGGGTGTGGCCAGAGAGCTCTGCTTGATTCTTCACGTTTTAAGGCTGTGCAAAAAGTGACTCATCCAGATTGTTCTCTCCCTTGCTCCTTGCTCGATCTCTCTCTCTCTCTCTCTTTTTTTTTTTTTTGACTCAGTTGGGAAGTAATCCCGAATGGCTGAGTGAAATTGAGGTTAGTTGAAATCTGGCCTCTGTGAGTATTCATTTGATCTATCTCTGGGACCACACAAAGAGATTATGCAGCTCTCAATGTGTTCTCAAGTTTTGCCACAGTCCCAAGGTTACTGAGTTTGTGTACTCGGTGAATTCGCTCGCCTCCCCTCAGATTTTTACAGTCACAGATCGTTAGCTTCACCTGTTTTCACTAGATTCTAACCTCCTCTTATTTCTCCCGACCAGAGTCAAGTTTTTCTGCCTGGCTACAGGAGGTTGCCGCTTTACATATGTAAAATGGCTCCTGTTCTTTGTTTTGCTCTGCTTTGTAAGGTGAGTCGAGAGAGAGGCTAGTGTCCATGCTGGTTCCCCTGATTTATTCGTGTTATTTTTTTTTCTCTCCTCCAGTCAGCCTGGTGATTTTTTCCCAGTGGGGCCTCAGGCCTCTGCCTTTTCCCGCCAATGTCTCGGGTTTCTGAGGTTTTTGTCTTACCTCCCCTTCCCACACCGGTGAGATTCTGTGGCTCGACTCCCGTGGCTGGGCTTCCACGCAGTAGGCTCCCTGTAGGTCCTCTGTGTCACATCCACTAGATCCGGAAGCATTTCCTCTGCAGTTTTTTTCTTGAGTCTTTTCCTGAGGCTACAGTAATTCCACTTTTATTAAACTATATTTTCCCAGACTATCGGTGCACGTCCTTACTATCTGCCATGTTGGCTCTGCCCCCTCACCCGAGGCTCTTGTCATGAGTTTCCAAGGCTATGGAAGGAAGCCTTTTGAGTTCACTAACTTTGATCTTATTTAGACAAGGTCATAGTCAAAGTGGAAGTTCTCTCCATCCTTCAGAGAAAGGTACCTCCTTCTTTGATGACTAGTTCTTTCTGCTGGGATTTTACTCACAGAGATCTTTCATTTAGGTCATTATTTTTGCCATAGTGTCTTGGCTTTCCATGCCTGAAATACCCTCATGGGCTTTTCAGCCGGATCTGCATGCCTTAAGGGCTGATTCTGAGGCCAGAGTGCTGTTTAGGACATCAAGATGCATACTTTCTATGGAATGTAAGCAAGAAGTATTCTAATTGAAATGCTAGTGTGCATCTGTATTAGTAGGAAAATAATACCGCTCAATTATTTTTTCTATAGAGTAAATTCTAGTAATAGCATTAGGTTTTTTTGGTTTACTGTAATTTATTTGTACAATCCTTAAATTTTTAAATTATTTCTTTACAGTAACACTTTCACACAATTATCAAATAGATGTTTCCATTAACTCTGTAATAACTTATTCTTAATACTACTAATTAATAGAATTGTGGGTGTTCTTCTAAGAAGGTGTTCCTTCCTGCCCTTTGCCATGACTGAAGGGTTATTGCACAACAGGAGGCTGATTATGTTTTGCTTTACTTTTTACCACATAATGGGTCCATTTTTTCTCTATTCACTTCTGTCATGATATCGTTTGGCACAGTAGAATCTCAGAATGATCCAGACTAGTTTCCTCAAGACTTTTTTTTATTTGACAGGTAGAGTTATAGACAGTGAGAGAGAGACAGAGAGAAAGGTCTTCCTTTTGCTGGTTCACTCCCCTAATGGCTGCTACAGCTGGCGCTGCACCAATCCAAAGCCAGAAGCAGAGTGCTTCCTCCTGGCCTCCCCTGCAGGTGCAGGGACCCAAGCATTTGGGCCATCCTCCGTTGCCCTCCTGGGCCATAGCAGAGAGCTGGACTGGAAGAGGAGCAACCAGAACTAGTTCCCAGCTTCCCATCTGGGACTAGAACCCAGGGTGCTGGCACCACAGGCAGAGGGTTAGCCAAGTGAGCCATGGCGCTGGCCACCAAGACTTTTTTCATTCCTTCTCTTCCAAGGATAACACTACAAACCTCTGTGTCACAGACAAAAAAATACATATCCAGTAAGTTATTTACTTGATTATTCCTCAGCTTATTTTGTATTATATTTTAGAGTTTTATAAAGGTTCACTAATCAAAATGGGAAAGTAAACATAAATAAAATTCAACATTGGAAATTGCATAAACAAGGTGATACTGATGTGGCATATAAGACATTAGAGTCATTTAAGTTTAGTGAAAAGTGATCCTTGATTTTTCTGTTGCCACAGCAAAGGACATATTTGCTATATGATTCTAATTGCAACTTAGAGGAGAATGTGGTGAATTCTTGGGGCACAGAAAGGATGAAACAGAGTCTGGATGGACATATAGATGGTATAGTTGACAGTATTTTAGCATCAACTTAGAAATAATACTCAGCATTCTGCAGTGTTGAGTTACCTAGTGCTAACACAAACCAACTATTAAAATAGTGTGGTTCTAACTATTGAAATAGTGTGGTTCCCAATAGACTTTGGGAGGGTCTTCTTCATTCATGGATAGGAATGGAAATGTGTGGAGGATAGGATCTACTGTAGGGTCTTTAAATGTTTTTCATCATTTCTTTCAGCCACTCTGACAATGAAGGTGGTATTTTTAGAGTTTCCAGAGTTGTATTTTTAGGAAAATCAATTGTTGTTCATTTAAACTTCAAGTCATTCATTATTCAGTTCTTCAGTCATTTACCAAAACATAAATTGTAGACAAACTCAAAGACTCTTCTCTATTCTTTGTTTTACTTGAGCCATCTGCCATGTTCAAAATATTGATGTAATTGGGGTGGAGAAGGGAGACAGAGTGAGGGAGACATATAAAGAGCTCCCATCCACTGGTTCACTCCCCAAATAAGACAGACTGAATCCAGGAGCTGGATTGGAAGAGGAGCAGCCAGAACTAGAACATGCAGAGCATTAACCTACTGCGCCATGGCTCTAGCCAGCCCCTATTTTTTATTCTTAATGTGGTGTATTAGAGTGTTCCTTTGGTTACCCATTCATCCCACTCTGCAATTCTTGGCAGATTTTTGCCTCTGTGTTCTGACACTCCTGTTTCTTCTCAGCCTTTGGGTCACAGGTATAACTACATGTTGAATGTTTCTTTGTGGTTATACAAAAGCTCAATACATCTAAAATGGAGTCATAGTCTGCATTCCACTCTTATATTCATATAGGTAATATGAATCTCACAACTAGCCTTGACTCATATCACAAAAGTGGGATTTTTTTGTTCTGGCATCTTTGATCAGTCTGAGGTCTAATCAGATTAGACAGCTACTTCTGTCTTTTTGTTTTCACATTATTGTCATGCATACATGCAGTGTATATAAAGGAAGGGCTGTTGTTCAATTACTAATACTGAAGGGTTTTTCATATAAGAAATATCATTGCTGACAAAAAAACCTAGAAGGTATTTTAGCACATTAATAATATTTTAGTCTCCTCCTCCTACCAGCTGTGCTAAAAGCTAGTGGATGTGGTGACAGTGGAAGAAAGCATTCAGGAGTTAGGGGGTACATAGGACAAGAGTCAAGAGAAATATACAAAAAGAACAGAGACAGGAAACACAGCTTTTAATATTTTTTATCTAGGGTGGGCATTTTGCATAGTTAAGATTGTTTGGGGGTTACCTGCTTCCCAGATTGGGGAGTGTGGGTTTGAATCCTATATTAATTTGTGATTCCATGTTTATATTAATACAGACCATGAAAGGCAGCAGATGATTACTGAAGTGCTTGACATCCTTCTATCTACATGGAAGTCCCAGTTGACTTCCAGGCATCAGACTTTTGCAGAGCCTTGGCTGTTGTAGGCATTTGTGGAGTGAATAGACAGATAGCAGGTCTCTGTATATCTGTGTGTCCATCTCTCCCTGCCTTAGTAGCAAAAGTACATTAATTAGGCAAAGATTTTTGCTGAAATTTGAGATGTTAACTTTGCTCTTTCATAATTTTGATAAATATATTGCATCAAATGTTAATATTTGCATTTTTAGTAAATTGCTTCAAAATAATTAACACTCCTCAGATGGAAGACTTTTAAATAGGTTTAAAAATTCTGTTTCTCAGTTGT
Source organism: Lepus europaeus (assembly GCF_033115175.1). Classification (NCBI taxonomy): domain Eukaryota; kingdom Metazoa; phylum Chordata; class Mammalia; order Lagomorpha; family Leporidae; genus Lepus; species Lepus europaeus. The sequence continues at coordinate 622,426 of NW_026909276.1, forward strand.
TATGTCAGTGTATGTAGAGTTTTACTAAGTGAGACACATTCCAGTTTAGGTTCCCAGAAAGCAGATGTTGCTGAGTTGGACAGCAAAATTATTTTTTTGGGACCAAGTCCTATAACTAGATGGGAGAGGAAGTAACATGGGGCAAAGGAAGAAGTTGGAACTGTTATAGAGGCTCTACGATGCTTTACCCCATCAGTAATTAAGTCTGAAACAAGTATGCCTTTTTTTCAATTCTGGAGCTTTATACAACCTAACAGCAAACCATCACCCTGTTTCTCAGGAAGGGTAAGACCTCTAGATGACTGCAACAGAGATTGACCTAGAAGGAGGTGACAGCAGGGGGCAGTCCACTGACCTTGGTCTCCATAAGTGAGCAAAAGTCCTATTTTGGTCTGGGCTGCTCAGCTCAGTATCTGTCACATCCTTACATCACATAAGAAAAATATTTGAAGCATCTATTTTTAAAACTTGTTCTCTTCATAACACATGTTCCTTCAAAGGACACTTATTCTCTCTGTTTTTAAAAAGCCATATTTACCTTGAATGAATAGCTTAAGTGTAATTTTTAAATTATCATGTTCAGGGAGTTGCTGTGTTGGAAAGCAATCTAAGACACCTTTCGCAAGCCCTGCATCCCTTATCAGCATGCACTTCAAGTTCTGGCTACCACACTGGCTATACAGCTCCCTGATCATGTACCTGGGAGGCAGTGGATGATGTATTCTGTAGTTGGGTTTCTGCCACTCATATCAGAGACCAAGATGGAATTCTTAGTTCCTGGCTTTGGGCTGGCTTAGCCCTGGCAATTGGGGGCATTTGTGGAGTGAATTAGTGGATGGAAAATCAGTGTCTCTGTTTCTCTCTGTCTCTCTGTCTCTCTCCCTCCCCTTTCTCCCTTCCCTCTTCCCCCCCTTTTAATAGAACTATATCTTTAAAAATGATTATTATCTGATTGGTAGTAGGTAGAAAAATAACAATAATTATACTTGCATCAAAAATTCCATACTTATTATTTGTTTTTTAAGAAAATTCTGGGATACATGTTTTGCACAGGAGTTAAAATACAGCTTGGGATGCCCACATCTCATATCAGTGTCTGGGATCAAACCCTGATTTGGCTTCCAATTCCAGGTATCTGCTAATGCACATCCTGGGGTGCAGCAGGTAATGGCTCAGGTAGTTGGGTCCCAGCCACCAACATGGGAGACTGGGACTGATGTACAAGCTCTGAGCTTTACCTTGATGGAGCCTTGGCCTTTCATGGAGTGGTGACCAATAGATGTCATTATTGAAGGTGAATCTAGTCAATGTCACAAGCTTAATCTTTGGAGCAACATTGGTATTTTCACATGGAGTACATCCTCATATACTGTAAACACTCTTCTAAGCAATATTTTTCATATGCCCAGGAATGGTCATTATGAATTTCCTTAAATTCTGTCTGTAAGAAGAACACCTATTGGTTTAGATTTATATCGGATGCATTATTTCAGCCATTTTGTTGTAACAGAACTTCTCATTGCATTTTGTAAATAAATAAATGAAACTCTTAATACTGTCATTAGCTTTTAGTAAAATTTGTAAAGTACTAGATTAAATTTCTTGAAACACTGCAAAATGGCAAATATAAGTACATACATAAATAATTTTTAAGATTTATTTTATTTATTTGAAAGACAAAAGTACAGAGAGAGGTAGAGACAAAGAGAGAGAGAGAGAGAGAGAGATGTCTTCAATTCTCATTCATTCCCCAATGGCTGTAACTGCCAGAGCTGAGATGATCTGAAGCCAGGAGTCAGGAGCTTTTTCCAGGTCCCCAGCATGGGTGCAGTGCCTAAGGACTTGGCCATCCCCTGTTGCTTTCCCAGGCACATTAGCAGGGAGCTGGATCAAAAATAGAGCAGCTGGGACTCAAGCTGGTGCCCATATGGGATGCCAGCACTGCAGTCCAGGGCTTTAACCCAGTTTTCCACAATGCCAGCCCCAAGTAAATAATTTTAAAATAAATTTTGCATATATATATTTTTATCCTATATGTTGTTTGTACTAAATTGCATGTTTGTAGCTCCAAAATTACTTGCCACTGTTTCAAACTCATTTAATTGGTATATTCTGCTATTTCACAATCTAAAAATTAGTAGTGAAAAGTAGGCTTATGAATCAATCATTAAAATGATTATGGACTAAGACTGTGGTTCATAGTTGAGAGAAAACATTTTCTTGTAATAAAATATATTATGGAACATTGGATATTTTAAGTGTATATTTTAACGGCATTAAATATTTTGCATTACAAAGCAACCTTCAGATACCACCTCAGATTTTTTTTAATTCCCCACAAATAAAACTTTGAATGCATTAAAAGCTAATTGCATGTTTCTCTCCATTACAGACCCTGTGATCACTTCTCTACTCTCTTTCTTGAATTTGTCTACTCATAAGTGGAGTTATACAATAATTGTACTCTTACTACTGGTCACTTCTATTAGTATTACTTCTTCAAGTTTCTTCCCTTGTCCTGGTACATGTAAAAGTTATAAGATAATTCTTCAATTCCAAATATATTTCATTGTATGTTGCTCTCATTTGAACATAACTTTGGGGTTAATCTCCCCTTGTAAGGTATTAAAGCAGGAAAATTAATCTGAATGTGGTGTTTAGAGGTGGTACCTTTGGGATGGGATTAGGATTAGAGATCATCAGAGTGGAACCCTCATGACATGGCTTTTAGAGAATGCAGGATGAGACCAGAGACACCTGTATGTCCCCTGTCTGTTACCATGTGAAGCATTGTGCTTCTTCTAGAATTCACCAGTGAGAAGGCCATCACCAGATGCTGCTCCTTATCCTTCAACCAGAACTATGAGCAGAAATAAACCTTTTCTGCCTATAACTTGGTCAGGCTGCCATAATGTATTACTAGCAACAGAAATTAAACTAATGCATATGTATATACCACACATTCTTTTTTCATTTATCTTTTTATGGGAAGTTGAGTTGCTTCTATCTTTTGTTTATTGTGAATAATGTTGCTTTGAACATGTGTGTGCAAATATCTGTTCTTTTAAAAATCTTATTTAAGGTGTACAAATTTCATCTATTTCATATATACAGATTCAGGAACATGGTGATACTTTCCACCTTACCCTCCTTCCCATCCATACTACCACTCTTCTTCAGCCTCCCTCTCCTATTTTTATTCTTATTTTTTTACAAAGAAAGATCCATTTTCAGTTAGCTTTATACTCATAAGATTAGACTTACACTAAGTAAAGAGTTAAATAGTATGTATATATTAAAAAAAATTGTTCCTCAACAGTGGAAACCCATTTTCACTTCTTTTGGTTGTAGACTCAGTAGTGGAATTCCTGGATAATAAGAAAATTTCACATTTAGTTTTTTGGAAGTTTCAGTACTTTCTTCCATATTATTTTCATCATTTTGCATTCACAATTGGAGTATATTAGATATTCAATTTCTCCAGCATCACTAACACTTATTTGTTCATAATGGACATTTGAATGGCTGTAAAGTGGTATTTTATTGTTTGTCATTTGCATTTTGCTAGCAACAAATATGCTGATAATTCTTTCATGTGCTAAGCAGCAATCTGAATAACTTTGTAGAAATATTTAATCCATTGCCCATCTCTAAATGTTTTTGTTTCTGAGTTGTAGGATTTTCTTATATGCAACATATCTCCAATAATAATCTCTCCTGAAACATGAATTGTAAAGACTTCCCATCAAATGGGTTCCCTTTCTACTCTGATAGTACCTTTTGTTGTATATTTATACAACAAATTAAAACTATTTAGTTTTAATTTTATACAATTCCTGCTGCAGTTTTCTTTTGTTGCTTTTGAATCATTAGTATTATATAAAATAAGTTACTACCAACCCCATTGTCATTATTTCTCCCATTTTTTCTTAACATTTTAAATTTAGAATTAAAATGTGATATCATAACATAGACTATTAAATGATTGTTATTTATTTAGAGAAAATATTCAAATTAAATTTAATATATTTCCCAAAAGGGTAGTATTCTTTGTTACTTATGGCTTTTTCAGTGCTTTAAATATGCCAAGCTGTGTTGGCTTGGTAGGCAAAGGCCAGCCTATATTTAAAGGGCAGTAATTTCCACTTCAGATGTTAGAGTCATAAAGACATTCTGGTCTCCATGTATCTACCACAAATGTAATTGTTATTTTGTATTTTCATTTTTCCAACATAAATTATAATCTTTGTGATTTTTTTTTCATTCATGGATTATATAGTTTATTTGAGTTTTAAATACTGGGGACTTTTCTGGGCTTCTGTTTTCTTATTGATTTCTTTTTAAAAATTTTAGAAAGCTTTTATTTAATGAATATAAATTTCATAGGTGTAGTTTTATGAATATAGCAGTTCTTTTATCCATAACCACATTCCCACCCCTACTCCCATCCCATCTCCTACTCCCTCTCCCATCCCATTCTTCATTAAGATTAATTTATAATTAACTTTATATACAGAAGATCACCTCTATACTAAGTAAAGATTTTAATAATTTGTACCCACACACACACACACACACACACAAAGTATAAACTACTCTTTGAAAACAAATTTTACAGTTGATTCTCATAGTACAACTCATTAAGAACAGAAATCCTACATAGGGAGTAAGTGCACAGGGATGCCCGTTGTTGATTTAACAATTGACACTCTTATTTATGATGTAAGTGATCACCTGTGCGGCTTTTGTTTCAAGTCATTTGATACTTTCTTTTGGTCACCTTAATATTTACAATTGTTATATAATTTTAATATATGATCCATTTATTACCATGAAAAGTATTAATAACATTTGCCAATTTTATATTAATCCATAAGGATAATTCTACATCTACACTTCAAGAATAAAATGTGACATTTAAACAATTGAAGATGAGTACAAACTACAAGAGAAATTCAATTCAAGACTCATGATAAAGTATTGTAATTTAAGAGTCTTGTACTGTCAATAAATTTTAGAAACAAAAAAAGTGAATGTGTATGTGGCCTGGCAGTTAAGTCACAAGTTGGGATGCCCACATCCCATATCATAGTGCTTCCATTGGAGTCCTGTTTCTATTCCAGATTCTGGCTTTGTGATAATGGGCACCCTGGGAGGCAGCAGGTAATGGACCAAGTATTTCAATTCATACCACCTATCTAAGAGGTCTGGATTGGGTTCCTGACTTCCAGTTGCAAGGGGTTCATTCCCAGTTCTTGTGCACAATTTGGAAATGAACCAGTATAAGGGAGCTGTTTCTGCCTTCTTTCTCCATCTCTCTGTCTCTCCATTTGCCTTTCAAATAATAAAGAGCAAGACAACAAATTTGCTCACTTAAATTGTGTGCATTCTTACAAAATTTCCTTTAAGAATATATACTGAAATATAGACAAAGATGTTTAGAGTTTTCAAAAGAATCCATTTGGAAACAGTATTTAGAAACTCAATATAATTGTTTTGGTAATAAATGTAGTCAAGATATCTTGCAATTCCATTCAGGCCTATGTAATGCAGATAGGGCATAAAGCCTACCCTTTCTCTGGTAATGTTGATCATGTAAATCTAGGGCTGGTGCTGTGGCTCACTAGGCTAATCCTCTACCTGCAGCACTGGCACCCCAGGTTCTAGTCCCGGTTGGGATGCTGGATTCTGTCCTGGTTGCTCCTCTTCCAGTCCAGCTCTCTGCTGTGGCCTGGGAAGGCAGTGGAGGATGGCCCAAGTGCTTGGGTCCTGCACCCGCATGGGAGACTAGAAGGAAGCACCTGGCTCCTGGCTATGCATATTTATGGGATACCATGTGATGTAAGTATCCATCCACATTGTATCACTTAACACAATGAACTCCAGTTTCCAACACTGTACTGCAAATGACAGGACTTCACCCATTTTATGACTGAGTAGTATTCCATTGTGTATGTATACCATATGTTCTTTATGCATTCATTTGATAATGAAACTCCATTGATCCCATATTTAACTACTGTGAATAGTGCTGTAACTCTTCGATACCATGATTTCATGTCTTTCAAATATATATCCAATAATGGGATTTCTGGATCCTAATTTTAAATAAATTGTCAAAATTGATTTTAAATCTTTGTTATATGTATTATAAGAATTATATATTACTATAGTTTCAATAATGTTGTGACTATTTTAAAATTTACTTTATATAAGTGAGGTTGCATATTGTTTCATTTTATTATTGTTTATATCCCTTGCCTATTTTTCCACTGGACTATGGTATTTCTAATTTTTTGTTTGTGTAACTTTTTATTTAGTAGAGCCATTAAGCCTTTGACTATGATGTAAGTTAACACTATTACCTCAAATATATAATTATTAAGTTAAAAACAAAAAAGAAATTCTGATACAGTTTTCCAGAGTTGCAAAATAATTTATATTACCTCTGATGCTTAGTGAGAGTTCCCAATTCACCACACCCTTGCCCACATTTGTACTTTCTGTCTCTTTAATGATAGCATTTGAATAGTGTTGAGATGATTGCTCATTGTGGTTTCTATTTGAATTTCTATTTTGACCAGTGATATTGAGCATTTTTCATGTGTTTCTTGAGGACATGTATATCTTCTTTTGAGAACTGTCTGTGCATGTTCTTTGCCCATTTCTTCATTGGATTATTTTGTTGAGTCTTTTTTTTTTGTTTCAGATATATTCTGATTCTTAATCCTTTCTTTGATAAGTAGCTTCCAAATATTTTCTCACATTCTGTTAGATGTGGCATTTCCTTTGCTATGCAGTAGTTTCTGAATGTAATATAATTCCATTTATCTAGTTTTGTATTTGTTGCCTGTGCTATTTTGTCATCGTATTCAAATATTCTTTGTCTGCATCACTGTTTTGAAGTTTGCTCCCATTGTTATCTTCTAGTAATTTTATAGTTTCTGGTTTTATCTTTAGGCCTTTTATCCATCATGAGTTGATTTTTTGTATGGTGAGGAATATGCATTTTATTTTATTTTTTACATGTGTAAAAAATTATTATTACACATATTTGCCAGATAATTTATTGAATGGATTATCCTTTTTCCAAAGTCTGTTCTTGACACTTGCATCAAACATCACATGGATTGATTTCAGCATTATCTAATCTGTCCCATTGATCCTTGTGTTGGGTTTTATGCCAGTATGATGCTGTTTCAACTATTGCAGTTTTGAAATCTGGTACTTTGATGCCTCCAGTTTTATCTTTTCACTTGGATTCACTTTGGCTATTCTGGATCTTTTGTGATTCTACACGAATTTAGAATTTTTTTGTAATTCTGTAGAGAATGTCATTGATATTATATCTGCACATTGCTTTACATTGTATGGACATCCTAACAATATTTGTTCTTTCAGTTCATGAATAAAAAATCTTTCCTTTTGTTTGTGACCTTGCTGATACCTTTTACCGAAGTTTTATAATCTTACTGTAAATATCTTTCACCTTCCAAAATTAGTTATTCCTAAATATTTAAAATTTTGTATCTATTGTGAATAGAATTTCTATCTCGATTTCTCTTTCAGCAAAATTATTACTGTTGCATTAAAAAGCTAGATTTCTGGATGCTGATTTTCTATCCTGTAAATTTACTGAGTTAGTTTATCAGTTCTAACAATTTTTGGTGCAATGTTTAGACCTTGCCATGTAGAAAATCATGACTTCCTGCTTTCCAAGTTGAAGCACTATATTTCTTTTCACATCTAATTGCTCTTGCTGAAACTTCCAATGCTATGTTAAATAAAGTTGATTAGCATTAAGAGAATTAAGAAGGCTGGCGCCAAGGCTCAGAGGCTCACTAGGCTAATCCTCCGCCTTGCTGCACCGGCACACCGGGTTCTAGTCCTGGTCGGGGCGCTGGATTCTGTCCTGGTTGCCCCTCTTCCAGGCCAGCTCTCTGCTGTGCCAGGGAGTGCAGTGGAGGATGGCCCAAGTGCTTGGGTCCTGCACCCCATGGGAGACCAGGATAAGCACCTGGTTCCTGCCTTTGGATCAGCGCAGTGTGCCGGCCACAGCGTGCTCCATTGGAGGGTGAACCAATGGCAAAAGGAAGACCTTTCTCTCTCTCACTGTCCAGTCTGCCTGTCAAAAAAAAAAGAGAGAGAGAATTAAGGAATAATGCCTGCCCTCAATGATCCTTTAGGCATGTTTAAATACCTTATCCAGTCTCTATGCAATGCAGGCATTTACTAAAAGACATACGTTAAAAATGGATCAATTTCTTTTTAATAAGCAGGCCTGCTTTTGTTTTTACTGAAGGCTCAGGTGGAACATAGCAGTTCATAAAATGGCTTCTGAGGTAGGGGGTTGAGGGAAACAAAAAATAAGCTGAGGTGGGAGAGAAAACCTGAGAAGGTAAGAGCTGGCTGGTTCCTTCTCAGCCTGATTTAGGGGAGGGAGTAGACACCTCTGAAAATCAGGAAGGATCCCTTCCTTCAACCCTTGGTAGGGGAGAGGGGAACCAGGCAAAAGGCTGCTGCCTTTGGCTCTCCTGAGACTCAAGAGAAAGGGGAAAAGCCAGTGTTTTCACATCATGAATTATGGGAAAACAGAGAGTGGAACAAGTCAGTTGGAAACACTGGCAGATGGAGATGGTGGCTGGGTGTCCATTGACTTGTATGCTCTCCAGCATGGTGGTGGTGGTGGGTCTCAGTGTTGATGGATCCTAGGTCTCCGGGACTGAGGTCTCTGTGGGACCAGCAGTAGAGGCAGTTTCCTGAGAGCTGGGGCTCAGGCCAGGAGCCATCAGATTGGCCTTGGTTGGAATAGGTCTCACCATCCCCACCTCCCATTGTGGGCTGCTGGGATGCCTGGGAAGGAAGGGCCGCGATATCTGGGCCAAAGTCTAAGCTGGGGACCACTCACCTCTCTGTTGTTGGTCTCCCTGCTCTGGGGCAGTGTCTTTGGGCTCCAGCCCACAGTGCCCTCTATTGGCTGCTGCTGGCTGGGGGGCCGGGGTCCTTGCACAGAGGCCTGGTGCCCTTGGTACAAGTGGTGGCCATGTCCTCTGGGCCCCCACACACTCTTCACCTCGCTCCTCTTCACTGCCAAGTTCTTTCCCAATGGAGGGTGCCTCTGCCCCGTGGGTGCGCAGCAGCTGGGTGAGGCTTGGGATGAATCATGGAACCTGCTCCGACTGGGGGCACAGTGGCTGCCCCTTCACCGGTGCCTGCCCGCTCTGGGCCCAGTTACATTAGCAGCTTCTGTGTCCCTCTCTTCTTCTACAACATCAAGCTCCACAGGCTCCCCATAGCCAGCGCTGTGCAGAAACTCCCTGGGGTTGATTCTTCTAATAGCTGTCTAGTGAACAAAGATGTCCTCCTTGGGGTCATCCCTGTTGAATCTGTATCATTTGGACCTGAATTCCCAGCACCAGCTTGTCTATGTGACTGGACTGGAGAGCACAGGGGTTCCCAAGGTTGCATTCCGTGTTGCCAGGGGTGCGGGACCTGGCGACCAGGGGGTCCTAGCAGCACTGCCTGAGGCAGATAGGCCCTCTGCTGCCTGCGATCTGTGGCTCCCCAGAAAACATTGGTACCATCACCACCACCAAACCTGCCACTGTCACTGGCACTGTCACCACAGGGCTGGAGGCCGCTGTCCCCACTCCCCCAGCCCCCTCTGCCTCCTTCCCCACACTCATCACGGCATTCAGTATGGGCCACTGCAGCTACCTGCTCCACCTCTTCTGCAGCCCTGGCCACCGCCCTGGCTCCTCCCTCGGTTCCCTAACCCACCTCCTGCATGCTGGCAGCGGGCCCTGATTTGAGGCCAATTGCAGCCTGCTGCCGAGGTGCATGCAGGCCCTGCCTCTGGGCACCAGCCAATCATAGCTCAGCAGCCCCCTGGCCCACAGGCCCCATTGGATGGAAGATCTCTCCCTGTAACTGTTTCAAATAAATAAATAAGTTTTTAAAAAGCTTGGATTTGAAACTGTAGAATGTCATTGTCTTAGGGGTAAACTAGTTGATGAAATATAAAAGGCTTCCATAGCCCTGGCAACTCATGACTAGAGCCTAGGGGGATTGCTGACGCCATGAACAGGAGTGTCAAATTGTTAAGTCAGCAACAGGAGTCACTGTGTACTTACATCCCATGTGGGATCTGTCCTTAATGTGTTGTCTAATGTGCTATAACTGAAACAGTATTTTTACACTTTGTGTTTCTGTGTGGGTACAAACTGATGAGATCTTTACTAATTATATACTGAATTGATCTTCTGTATATAAAGATAATTGGAAATGAAAAAAAAACCCTGGTGTTAAATTGGAAATGGCATAGAAAATTAATTAATTAAAAAACTATTATGTAGGATCTCTGTCTTTAATGTGCTGTACACTCTTATTTAATGCTATAACTAGTACTCCAACAGTGTTTTTTTCACTTTGTGTTGCTATATGGGGGCAAACTGTTGAAATCTTTACCTAATATATACTAAACTGATCTTCTGTATATAAAGAGAATTGAAAATGAATCTTGATGTGATTGGAAGGGGAGAGGGAGTGGGAAAGGGCAGGGTTGCGGGTGGGAGGGAAATTATGGGAGGGAGGAAGCCATTGTAACCCATAAGCTGTACTTTGGAAATTTATATTCATTAAATAAAAGTTTAATAAATGAAAAAAAAGAAATATAAAAGAGAACAATTGGTCTCCTAAAATACATACCTGAAAAATATAGGTCATTTTATCTGGATTGCGATTTAAAGCACACATTTTCATTACAACAAAGCCATCAGTTTACAGCAATTGTGTACAGTTGTTAGCAAGATGGTAGAGTCAATGGCATGGTATATAAAAATTCCTACACTTCATAGAATCTTTTTAAAATTATAACCAAAAACATAACTTAAAATAATATCCAAGAGTCAGTGTTGTGGTGCACCAGGTTGCTGCAATCCTGGATCCCATAGTGGAGTGCAGGTTCAAGTCCCACCTGTTCTGCTCCTGATCTGACTCCTTGCTAATGCACTTGGGAAGGCAGTGGCAGATGGTCCAAATTCTTGGACACCTGCCATCCATATGGGAGATGCACATGGAGTTCCTGGTCCAGTATGACAATTGTGGTCATTTAGAGAGTGAACCAAATAATGGAAGACCTCTTTTGCTCCTTCTCTGTCATTCTGTCATTCAAATACATAACATAAACCTTTTTAAAAAGCAATATCTCAATTGTTTCTAAAGCAGATAGTGAGAAACAATCCATATCACCAAATGGCTTTATAAGTAAAATTTAATGAAATTGTATTAGGAAAACATAATTCAAAAGTCTAAAAACACAATATTCAAGAGAAAATCATTATTAATAAATAGTAAAGAAAATTTTAATGAAGCAGAAATCATAAAGTATTAGAATAACAACCCAAAGTTCCTTTTTAAAAAATAAGTAATTATTTAGCTAATCTAACTTTAAAAATTGAGGTGGAAAATTGCTGGTATACAATTTTATAAATTATAAGATAAAAATTACCACAATTTTGGGCCAGCAACGTGGCATAACTGGTTAAGCACTCACATGCAATGCTGGCATTCCATATGGGTGCCAGTTCTAGTCAGCTGCCCCACTTCTGATACAGCTCCCTGTAAGTGGACCTAAGAAATGCAGCAGAAGAAGATTCAAGTCACTGGGTCCTACACCCATGTGGGAGGCTCAGATGAAACTCCTGATCCCTGGTTTTAGCCTGTCCCAGTCCTGGCTGTTGTGGTCATTTGAGGAGTGAACCAGCAGATTGAAGATCTCCCTGTCTCCCTCTCCCTCTGCCTCTCAAGTAAATAAAACAAACCTAAAAGCCCACATTTTTACACTAAATATCTCTCCATAATAAAAAGAAGTAGAAGAAATCTGCAAACCCTTGGAAGCATAGATGATCTTATACTATCCACATATAGACAAAGAAGGAAAATTTGGTCTAAAAATCAACAGATTTCATAAAAAAAGAATTCTTAAACCAAAAATGAAGTATAACAATTATGAATTATAATGAGTACAAAATATGAAATAATTTTAAATAGTAAAATAATTATATATAATAATCCAGACTGAAATTGGTTTAATATGAAATCTGTTAATGTAATCAATTACATCGAGTAGACAAAAGGAAAGTAATATTGTTATATCTGATTATGTACAAAAATGACAGACTTTGGATATGAAGAGTAGATATTTTATTATCTCACGAACATGTCAGTCAAAAATACAGGCACTGATTCATTGGAAAATATGTCCATTTCTCATGACATTGACAGATCATGCTAGGTTATTCATCTTGGGTCTCAGCTGATCTAGAAGGTTTAAGACAATTTATACACATAACTGGTGTGTTGTCACAGAGGAGGCTAGGCTGCTGGGAATCAGTTGGGCACACTTCACTCTCTAGGTTTCTCCAGGCATTGCCCACAGGAGAGTAGGTCTGCTTACTTCAATAAGGCCTAGAGCTGCCACTGCATTGGAGGCCAGGTCTAGAAACTGGCACAACATTGTTTATAGTGTAATCTCATGTCAAGGCACTCACATAGTAGCTTAGAGCCAGAGGAAGAGAATGCAGGCTCTATCTCAAGTAAGGAACATCAGATATTTTGTTGGCATCTATAATTAAAGCAGATTATGTGTTAACAAAATCTTCCTCATATGTAGGACCCCAAATCTCAACAAATAATTGTTAGTGTTAGAATTTGAAAGTGGGAGGAGGGATAGCGGGAGTTGGGTAAAAAATTGGGGAAGTTGGCATGGTTCACTAATTGTGAAAGACTATCAGAATTCTATAAAAATAGAGAACTCAATGAGTACATGTTGATTGTGACAAATATATCATTCTAGTATAAGATGTTAGCAGTAAGGAAACCCAGTGTGGGATATATAGGAACTATGTGATTATTTTACAATTTTTGTTTTGTACATTTAAAGTATTCTGAAGTAAGTTATTTTTATAATAGCATTGATACACTAAGAATTTTGAAACAAAACTATATAGCACTTAAGAGTTGGACATAGATGCCACTGTCTTCATTGTTATTAGATTATTAACTATGGAAATAGGGAAAAATCAAGTTAGAACCATAATAATTTCAGAGGAAGAGAAAAATATTTTGTTGAACATTATTTGGTTATAGAAAAAAGAATCTTGGAAAAGCTAAAATTAGCAAGCTAACCTAATGAATCATTTTATAAAATCAACATGCAAATAACAATAGTCTGTGTTTTCAAAACACACCAATTACAAAATATAATGGAATAGAAGATCCCATTTTAATTAAAAAATTAGAATAAAATAAAATGTTAGAAGCTTATAAACATATCATTGTAAAAGGGGAAAATATCATGTTTTTGAATAAAAGCTTAATATTATAAAAAGTTTTTACCCCATTTTAATTTATAGAAACAAATATGAAAGGTGCATTTTATAAAATGTATTTATAATTTATAAATTATAAATTCTTAATTTAAAAATCACTGGATACTTTATTTTCTACAGTAAATTATTTCAGGTATGTTTAGAACACTCAAGCCAAAAATAGTAAAAAAAAAAAATCCTGCAAAAAAGAACAGCAAGGAGAAAGGACCATGTAATACTGTTCACATAGTGTGATACTGGTGCACAAAGGAACAAAATAAAATTTATATCTTGAGTCAATTATGAATGGAAACATAACATAAAAAGGCAATATGTTTAGTAGCAAATGCCATAAAGGAGGAAGAGGAGGAGGTGTGGGAGGAGAAGGGGGTGGGGGAGGAAGGGGAGGAGAGAAGAAGGAGGGGGGGGAAGCCAAGAGGTGGGGTTGGGGGATGAGAAGAAAAAGAGGCACTTGGGGCCACACTCTCCAGTCTGAGAAGCCACATTTTCAAGAAGTGACTTCTGGGGAGCATACTGCGCTGCCCCATGTGCCCTGCCTGTGGGTGCAGGCCTACACAGGCCTGCAGGGCAGCATCCACTGAGTCTGTACCCTGGCCCTGCTGGGACAAGAGCCTAGAACATGTGATTGTACTGCAGCAGGGAGCTCCTGTGTCCTTGTGGGGAAGTGACACATGGAGTCCCACCATGTCCCAAAGGAGTACAGCTCATGGACCAGCAAAGAAACGGGAAAATACTCAGAGGACCCCTCCAGGTCCTGCACAGGCTGCTCCACTGAAGACCTGCCCTCTCCCCCTATTGGGTGCCTGAATTCAATTGTGCCGGCTCTCTCTGCAAAGTGCAGAACTTGGCGTCCCAGTGGAGTAGAAGACTGAACTGAATAGTGAGAATGTAAAAGTTCTAAGCAATATACTATGAAGGTGGAGACAGAGGCCTAAGATGCTGCCCTGGACTGCCCTGCAGTATTCCAGCTAACAGGAGCAGCTGGGCAGCAGTGGGCAGCTGCTTGGAGAGGAGGCAGCTGGACCTCCTTGCTGGCATGTGCAACCAGTAGAACAGCTTGCCCTGCAGGGCAAATGGAGCACAGCCTGGCAGGAGCTTGGGCTTGGAGCAGTCAGGTGAGGAGGAGCCCAATAAGGACACAACAGGACTGTCACTTCTCTGTATGGCATCTCACACAAGCTCCTGGAAAAGAAGAATCCACTCTCTGGAGCCAAAGAGCTCCTGATGGCAAACCCCAGGAGCAGCAATTCCTGTTCTCCTTAGTGAACCACAGAAGTGGATTGCAGCAGCACAGGGGCCAGTTTGCAACTTTGAACTCCTCTACTTCCTGACCTGGGAGATGTTAGGCTGAACAATGGTTGCTCTTGGTGTTGAGCATTGTTCTGGAGTGTCTCTATGATGTCTACAGACTGTACCTTGTATCCTGGAGCATGGCTCCCTGCATTTGCGCAGGTAAACACTCTTGTAAATCTGACTTCTGTGTTCCCTGATGGTGCAGCTGAGGTTGGGGGGAGCTGAACTATGAGATCAAGGGGCAACAGAAATGGGGTTCTCTTCTCTTCCTGGCTGTATCCTGCCCAACCCTTGCATGTCAAAATGCAAATCAGCAAATGTCTTATTCCTCTTCCCACATTGTGCATGCTCCGTTTTATCTATTTTTTTTAAATTAAAAAGAAATCCTTTTTTGAAAACAAATTACCAAGCTTTAAGGGGGCAATTTACTTAGAAAAAAATTGTTTTAAATATTTGAGGAAGTACCATAGAATGATTTCAGTTACTGAGTTTATTTATTTATTTATTTTTAAATTAAACTTTTATTTAATGAATATAAATTTCCAAAGTAAAACTTATGGGTTACAATGTCTTCCTCCTCCAAAAACTTCCCTCCCACCCGAAACCCTCCCCTTTCCTGCTCCCTCTCCCCTTCCATTCACATCAAGATTCATTTTCAATTCTCTTTATATACAGAAGATCAGTTTAGTATATATTAGGTAAAGATTTCAACAGTTTGCCCCCATATAGCAACACAAAGTGAAAAAAACACTGTTGGAGTACTAGTTATAGCATTAAATAACAGTGTACAGCACATTAAAGACAGAGATCCTACATAATAGTTTTTTTTAATTAATTAATTTTCTATGCCATTTCCAATTTAACACCAGGGTTTGTTTTTTTTTTTATTTCCAATTATGTTTATATACAGAAGATCGATTCAGTATATAATTAGTAAAGATCTCATCAGTTTGTACCCACGCAGAAACACAAAGTGTAAAAATACTGTTTCAGTACTAGTTATAGCATCACTGTACATTAGACAACACATTAAGGACAGATCCCACATGGGATGTAAGTATACAGTGACTCCTGTTGCTGACTTAACAATTTGACACTCCTGTTCATGGCGTCAGTAATCTCCCTAGGCTCTAGTCATGAGTTGGCAAGGCTATGGAAGCCTTTAGAGTTCGCTGACTTTGATCTTATTCCGATAGGGTCATAGTCAAAGTGGAAGTTCTCTCCTCCCTTCAGAGAAAGGTACGTCCTTCTTTGATGGCCCCATTCTTTCCACTGGGATCTCACTCACAGAGATCTTTCATTTAGGTCTTCTTCTTTTTTTTTTTCCATGGTGTCTTGGCTTTCCATGCCTTGAATACTCTCATGGGCTCTTCTGCCAGATCCGAATGCCTTAAGGGCTGATTCTGAGGCCAGAGTTTTGTTTAGGACATCTGCCATTCTATGAGTCTGCTGTGTATCCCATTTCCCATGTTGGATCTTTGTCTCCCTTTTTGATTCTATCAGTTAGTATGAGCAGACACTTGTCTTGTTTCTGTGATCCCTTTGATTCTTATACCTATCCGAGCCATCGAATGTGAGCTGAAATTAATCACTTGGACTAGTGAGATGGAATTGGTACATGCCACCTTGATGGGATTGTATTGGAATCCCCTGGTACATTTCTAACTCCATCATTTGCGGCAAGTCAGATTGTGCATGTCCCAAATTGTACATCTCCTCCCTCTCTTTTTCCACTCTTATATTTAACAGGGATCACTTTTCAGTTAAAATTTAAACACCTAAGAATAATTATGTGTTAATTACAGAGTTCAACCACTAGTACTAGAACAACAACAACAAAAACAACAAATACTAAAAAGGATAAAGTATTACATTGTACATCTAGAGCCAGGACAAGAGCTGATCAGGTCATAGTTTCTTATAGTGTTCATTTCACTTCCACAGGTTTACCCTTTGGCGCTCATTTGTCGCCGATCAGGGAAAATAAATGATATTTGTCTCTTTGGGACTGGCTTAATTCACTCAGCATGATGTTTTCCAGATTCCTCCATCTTGTTGCAAATGACTGGGTTTCATTGTTCCTTACTGCTGTATAGTATTCTATGGAGTACATGTCCCATAATTTCTTTATCCAGTCTACTGTTGATGGGCATTTGGGTTGGTTCCAGGTCTTAGCTATTGTGAATTGAGCTGCAATAAACATTAATGTGCAGATGGCTTATTTTATTAGCCAAATTAATTTCCTTTGGGTAAATTTCAAGAAGTGGGATGGCTGGATTGAATGGTAGCGTTATATTCAGGTTTCTGAGGAATCTCCAGACAGACTTCCATAGTGGCTTAACCAGTTTGCATTCCCACCAACAGTGGGTTAGTGTCCCTTTTTCCCCACATCCTCTCCAGCATCTGTTGTTGGTAGATTTCTGAATGTGACCCATTCTCACCGGAGTGCAGTGAAACCTCATTGTGGTTTTGATTTGTATTTCTCTGATGGCTAGTGATCTTGAACATTTTTTCATGTGTCTGTTGGCCATTTGGATTTCCTCTTTCGAAAAATGTCTATTAAGGTCCTTGGCCCATCTCTTAAGTGGATTATTTGTTTTGATGTTGTGGATTTTCTTGATTTCTTTGTAGATTCTGGTTATCAACCCTTTATCTGTAGTATAGCTTGCAAATATTTTTCCCATTCTGTTGGTTGCCTCTTCACTTTCCTGACTGTTTCTTTTGCAGTACAGAAACTTTTTAATTTGATGCAATCCCAAATGTTAATTTTGGTTTTGACTGCCTGTGCTCCTGGGGTCTTTTCCAAGAAGTCTTTGCCTGTACCTATATCTTGCAGGGTTTCTCCAATGCTCTCTAATAATTTGATGGTTTCGGGTCATAGATTTAAGTCTTTAATCCATGTTGAGTGAATTTTTGTGTAAGGTGAAAGGTATGGGTCTTGCTTCAAGCTTCTGCACGTGGAAATCCAATTTTCCCAACACCATTTATTGAATAGGCTGTCCTTATTCCAGGGATTCGTTTTGAATCTTCGATCAAATATCAGTTGGCTGTAGATGTTTGGATTGATTTCTGGTGTTTGTATTCTGTTCCATTGGTCTATCCTTCTGTTTCTGGACCAGTACCATGCTGTTTTGATAACAACTGCCCTGTAGTATGTCCTGAAATCTGGTATTGTGATGCCTCCGGCTTTGTTTTTTTGTACAAGATTGCTTTGGCTATTCGAGGTCTTCTGTGTCTGCATATGAATTTCAGCATAATTTTTTCCAGATCTGAGAAGAATGTCTTTGGTATCTTGATTGGTATTGCATTGAATGTATAAATTGCTTTTGGGAGAATAGACATTTTGATGATATTGATTCTTCCAATCCATGAGCATGGAAGATTTCTCCATTTTTTGGTATCCTCTTCTATTTCTTTCTTTAAGATTTTGTAGTTTTCAACGTAGAGATCTTTAATGTCCTTGGTTAAGTTTATTCCAAGGTATTTGATTGTTTTTGTAGCTATTGTGAATGGGATTGATCTTAGAAGTTCTTCCTCAGTCGTGGCATTGCCTGTGTATAGAAAGGCTGTTGATTTTTGTGCATTGATTTTATATCCTGCTACTTTGCCAAACTCTTCGATGAGTTCCAATAGTCTCTTAGTAGAGTTCTTTGGGTGCCCTAAATAAAGAGTCATATCATCTGCAAAGAGGGATAGTTTGAGTTGTTCCTTCCCAATTTGTATCCCTTTAATTTCTTTTTCTTGCCTAATAGCTCTGGCTAAAACTTCCAGAGCTATATTGAATAGCAGTGGTGAGAGTGGGCATCCCTGTCTGGTACCAGATCTCAGCGGAAATGCTTCCAACTTTTCCCCATTCAATAGGATGTTGGCCGTGGGTTTTTCATATATTGCTTTGATTGTATTGAGGAATGTTCCTTCCATAGCCAGTTTGCAGAGTTTTCATCATGAAAGGGTGTTGTATTTTATCAAATGCTTACTCTGCATCTATTGAGAGAATCATATGGTTTTTCTTCTGCAGTCTGTTAATGTAGTGTATTACATTGATTGTTTTGCGAACAGTGAACCATCCCTGCATACCAGAGATAAATCCCACTTGGTCTGGGTGGATGATCTTTCTGATGTGTTGTTGCTGGCATACAAGTCCTTGTAGTAATTTCGGATGATTCTTTTTATTTCTGTGGTGTCTGTTGTTACGTTTCCCTTTTCATCTCTGATCCTATTGATTTGGGTCTTTTCTCTTCGTTTTTTTAGTTAGTTGGGCCAATGGGGTGTGAATTTTGTTTATTTTTTCAAAAAACCAGCTCCTCGTTTGGCTGATTTTTTGTAATGTTTTTTTGGATTCAATCCTGTTGATTTCTTCTTTGATTTTAATTATTTCTCTTCTCCTACCGGGTTTGGGTTTGGTTTGCTGCAGATTTTCTAGATCCTTGAGATGACTTGAAAGCTCATCTATTTGGTGCCTTTCCAATTTCTTGATGTAGGCACCTATTGATATAAACTTTCCTCTTAACACTGCTTTTGTTGTATCCCAGAGGTTTTGGTATGTTGTTTTTTTATCCTCATTTACTTCCAGAAAATTTTTGATTTCTCTTTTAATTTCTTCTATGACCCATTGTTCATTCAGGAGCATGTTGTTCAATCTCCATGTGTTTGCACGTGCTCTAGGGATTCCCAAGTTGCTAATTTCAAATTTCATTCCTTTGTGGTCTGAGAAGCTGCATGGTATGATTCTAATTCTTTTGAATTTGCTGAGACTTGCTTTATGGCCTAGTATGTGGTCAATCCTAGAGAAGGTTCCATGTACTGCTGAGAAGAATGTAAATTCTTTATGTGTAGGATGAAATGTTCTGTAGATATCTGTTAGATCCATCTGGGCTATAGTGTCATTTAAATCTACTGTCTCCTTGTTGATCTTCTGTCCTGTTGATCTGTCTATCTCTGAGAGTGGAGTATTGAAGTCCCCAAGTACTATTGTATTGGTGTCTAAGTCTCCCTTTAAGTCCCTTAACAAGTCTTTTAAATAAGCTGGTGCCCTGTAATTAGGTGCATATACATTGATAATCGTTATATCTTCCTGTTGAATGGATCCCTTAATCATTATATAGTGCCCCTGTTTGTCTCTCCTAACAGTTTTTGTGGTAAAGTTTATGTTGTCCAATATTAAGATGGCTACGCCTGCTCTTTTTTCATTTCTGTTGGCATGGTATATCTTTTTCCAGCCTTTCACTTTCAGCCTGTATGGATCATTGTTGGAAAGATGAGTTTCTTGTAAGCAGCAAAAAGATGGGTTTTGTTCCTTAACCCAATCAGCCAATCTGTGTCTTTTAACTGGACAGTTCAGGCCATTAACATTCAATGTGACTATTGAGAAGGAGTAACTTTGCCCTGTCATTTGCCAAAGATTTTTTCTAATATATGATTTGAGACTCCTGTGATCTTTTGCTGTGAGGTTTCCTTCCTTTACCTTCTTTCATATTGGTGACCGTGTTCCTGTGTTTCTGTATGTAATACATCTTTAAGCATCTTTTGCAGGGCTGGACGAGTGGCGACAAATTCTTTCAGTTTCTGTTTGCTGTGAAAGGTCTTTATTTCACCTTCATTCACAAATGAGAGCTTTGCAGGATATAATATTCTGGGCTGGCAGTTTTTCTCTCTTAGTTCCTGGGCTATATCTCGCCATTCTCTCCTAGCTTGTAGGGTTTCTGAAGAGAAGTCAGCTGTGAGTCTAATTGGAGATCCTCTGAGAGTAATCTGGCGTTTCTCTCTTGCACATTTTAGGATCTTTTCTTTGTGTTTCACTGTGGTGAGTTTGATTATGACATGTTGTGGTGAGGATCTCTTTTGATCATGTTTATTAGGGGTTCTATGAGCATCCTGTACTAGGATGTCTCTGTCCTTCTCCAAACCTGGGAAATTTTCTGCTAGTATCTCACTAAAAAGGCCTTCTAATCCTTTCTCTCTCTCCATGCCTTCAGGAACTCCTAGAACCCGAATGTTGGGTTTTTAATAGGATCCTGTAGATTCCTGATAGTATTTTTTAGATTTCTTATTTCCTCTTCCTTTTTTTGACTGTTTCCTTTCCTGTTCTCTGTCTTCTAATTCCGATATTCTCTCTTCTGCTTCACCCATTCTGTTTTTAAGGCTTTCTAATGCGTTTGTCATTTGATCTATTGAGTTCTTCATTTCATTGTGGTTTTTTGTCACTATCACAGTTTCATGTTCTACTAGTTGTTTCATTTCATTTTGATTCCTCCTTAATATTTCATTTTCATGAGAGAGATTTTCTATCTTGTCCATTAAGAATTTCTGTAGTTCAAGAATTTGTTTTTGAGAACTTCTTAATGTTCTTATCAATTTTTTGAGATCTGCTTCTTGCATTTCTTCTATCTCTTCATCTTCATAATCTTGCATTGGCGTGTCTTGTTTATTTGGAGGCATCATAGTGTCTTCCTTGCTCTTGTTACCTCGGTTTCTACGTTGTTGTTTGGCATGTTGGAGATAATTTATGTTTTTTTTTTGCTGTGTTTTTTTTTTCTCGTTATACTATGCCTCTAAGTGGGCTGTCTGCTTTGATTGATCCTTAGAGGCTGTGATGCGTGTGGCCAGAGAGCTCTGCTTGATTCTTCAGGTTTAAGGCTGTGCAAAAAGTGACTCACCTAGATTGTTCACTCCCTTGCTCCTTGCTGGATATCTCTCTCTCTCTCTCTCTCTCTCTCTCTCTCTCTCTCTCTCTCTTTTTTGACTCAGTTGGGAGGTAATCCCGAATGGCTGAGTGAAATTGAGGGTAGTTGAAATCTGGCCTCTGTGAGTATTGGTTTGATCTACCCCTGGGACCACACAAAGAGTTTATGGAGCCCTCAATGTGTTCTCAAGTTTCACCAAATTCCGAAGTTACTGAGTTTGTTGCTGCACTTTAGATATGTAAAATGGCTCCTGCTCTTTGTTTTGCTAGTTGAGTGACAAGAGAGGCCTCTGCTTCCCCCCCCCCCCCAATGTCTCGGGTTTCTGCTGTTTTTGTCTTACCTCCCTCCTGTTCCTGCACTGGTGAGATTCTGCGGCTCCTCTCCCGCGGTTGCGTTTCCACGCGGTGGGCTCCCTGTAGGTCCTCTGTGTCACATCCACTAGATCCGGAATTGTTTCCTCTGCAGTTTTTTTCTTGAGTCTTTTCCTGAGGCTATAGTAATTCCACTTTTATGAAACTTTATTTTCCCAAACTACGGCGCACATCCTCACTATCCGCCATTTTGGCTCCGCCCCAGTTACTGAGTTTTTTAAAAGATGTTTTCAATTTATGAAACATTCAGAAGTGCCATGTTCATGCATGATGATTCATCATAGCTGTAGATGGCTTAAGAGACTTGTCTTTTTCTTTTTGATTGAGAAGGGTCAAGCTGCCCCCTTGCCCTTGCATGGCAGCAAAGAGGATGGCATATCCTAGTTGCCTCTCTGTTGTACTACCCAGGAAGGTTGCACATGGCCTAGTTTGTCTTCCAGTGCCATCTGGGTTAGAATGTTATACATACCCCAGAGGACACTGGCTAATGCTGATGCTAACATGAATGTAGATGGATGTGAGCTGTGTCTCTCATGACTCCCAGTCTCTCCCCATACATGGTGCTGGTTGGAGGGGCAGATATATTTCCTTGGAAAGGAATGTCTATGGGCATTTGGATTTTTGTTTGATTTAAGGGTTGAGCCCCTTTGGGCTCACTGAGAACTGTTTAATCTCCATGTGTGTATTTATACAAAATCAAGCTCTTTGAGCTGTGTACTGACTTCACCAGACTCAAATGTAGCTCCTCCAGGCAGCAATGCATCCTTGTTCTCCAGGGCCAGCTGTGGACTGGGGCCCAAAGGGAGCTGGCACTGGAAGGATTAGGTGATCTCAGAAGACTCCTGTGTCCTTTCCATGGTCTCCTCAGAATTGCCCAGGCCTTGATGGCTCACGTCTACCCCATTTCTTGTTTTTAGAACATGTGTCTCTTCCCTCCTTACCGATTGGGAAGGCCACACTGTGTCTGGCTGGCAACTTGCCCTTCAGGAGTTGGGGCTGGGAACTTACCCAACAGATCAATTCCAGAAAAACCAATAATTTCTCCCAACCTACACTGGGGGCCACATGCCTGGCCTAAGAGGGAGAGGAAACAGTGAAAGCATAACTGAGCAAGGAGCCTGGGACATTAACTGAACCACACACTGTAGGTTGTGGGAGGCTGCAGATTTAATAACTTCATGGCTTAATAGTTCGCAACCTTAAATTGCAAATACTATAGGCTGGCATTGTAGCATAACACGTTAAGATGCCACTTGCAATACCAGTATCCCATATAAGTGCCAGTTCAATCCTGACTGCTTCATTTCCAATCCATCTCCTTGGAAAAGTAGTGGAGTACAGTCCAAGTATTTGGGTCCCTGCCACACACATTGGAGCCCTGGATACAGCTCCTGGCTCCTGGCTTCAACCTGGCCCAGCTCAGCCATTTTGGCCATTTGGAGACTGAACCAGTGGATGGAGGATCTCTCTCTCTCTCTTCCTTTTTCGTACCCTCCATCTGTTACTCTGCCTTTCAGATGAAATAAATAACTATTTTTAAAGATGCAAAAATACTAGGACTTATTGTAGGATTACTAAAAAATACAGAGAAGCAATTACATGAGTTAAAGAAATTGATGCATGTCATGAATGAGAAATTCAGTGAAGAAATAGAAATATTAAAGAACAACCAAATTGAAATATTAAGAAATGAAGAGTTCAATATGTCAAATAAAAAATGCAGTGAAAAGCATGAACACCATTCTCAATGGTGCCAAAGAAAGAATATCCAAGCTGAAAGACAAAGGTTTTGAAATATCACAGTCTGACAAAAAAAAAAAAGAAAAAAATTCAGAAAAATGAAAACAGTGTTTAGTCTATTAGACACCATCAAGGACAAACTACACATGTCTTAGGCATTCCTGAAGGAGTGGAAAAACAGAGTAATTTAGAAAACTTAATCAGCGAAATAATAGAAGAAACTTTCTGAAATTTGGACAAAGATATGGACATCCAAGCACAGGAAGTACCTAGAATCCTAGATAGACATGATTGGAGAAGGTCTTCATCACAATACAGAGTATTCAAACTTTCAAATGTAAAACACAAAGAAAAGATGCTAAAAAGTACAAGACAGAAATGCAAGATTATCTTTAAAAGAGCTCTAGATTGACAGCAGATTTCTCATCAAAAGCCCCCTAGAAGAGGATAGAACAGAGACATAGTCCAAGTCCTTAAGGAAAAACAAAGCTGTTGGGCTGGAATACTATATCCAGCTCAGCTCTAATTTGTAAATGAAAGTTAATAAAGACTTTCCAAAACAAACAATCTTGAAAACAAAATAACTTGTCCCCTTAAAAGTGATACTTCAGGATGTACTAAACACAGAAACAGAGAAATATAACCAGCATCGTGAAAGAATATCAGGCCAAAACCTAGTATTAGTACAAAGTAATAGTAAAACAAACAGTAGAATATATGTGGGGAAAAAGGCAAGAACAAGTCATCACTCACCAAAAACAATCCTTTTTTTAGACAGGCAGAGTTATACAGTGAGAGAGAAAAAGAGAAGGGTCTTTCTTCCATTGATTCACCCCCCAAATAGCCACTACCACTGGTGCGCTGTGCCAATCTGAAGCCAAGAGCTAGATGCTTACTCCTGGTCTCCCATGCAGGTGCAGGGCCCAAGGACTTGGGCCATCCTCCACTGCCTTCCTGGGCCACATCCAAGAACTGGACTGGAAGAGGAGCAACTGGGACAGAACCAGCACCCCAACCAGGACTAGAACCCGGTATACTGGTGCCACAGGCAGAGGATTAGCCTAGTGAGCTGCAGTGCCAGCTACCAATAACAACCTTGAATGTAAGTGGAATAAACTCTCCAAATAAAAGATAGACTGGCTGAATGGATTAAAAATATACAAGAAACACTGCGTGCTAACAAAGCTACACACAGACTGAAAGTGATAGAATGGAGAAAATTATTCTATGCTAATGGAAATTAAAAAATGAGCAGGAGTTCCTAGCCTAATATCAGATAAAATAGACTTTTTTCAGAATTAAGTTTTATTTCACATTGATAGAAACTGTGGAAAACATTTACATTTTCCCACATTACAGCACAACATTGCAACAGAATATTTCTTGCCATAAATGAGATTTTGCTGACTTATATAACTGAAACAATATATTTTATTCTTCAAGGCAAAGCAAACTGACTCAGAAATGATTGTTCAAAATTTTTAAATCCAGAGATAAATATATGGCTTCATTATTAACATTATTATTCTATAGTCCAGTACTAAATTATTTTCATTACCAATTAGCACTCATTTATAAGAAACATTCTTGTGTGTCTTGTTTGGTCTGTTGTAATACAGCAGAAAAATTAACATACCTCAGAAATGTTAAGCATCCCTTTTTTGCTGACAGGAACTGTGCCTCATGCCTTCATAGGCCTTAAAGGTTACACTGGCCAGATTTAGCAATGTGTTTAGCTTTTCCATAGTAAGAGAATGAAACATTAGTGGACCTAAGGGTTGCAATCTCCATGGCACTGGAGAATAGAAACTTCTCTATTAGCACCACTGATAGGACATCTTGGAAATGAAGCCCAAAGTGGAAGCCAGCAACTAAGTGCAGTGATACCCACCAGTTTCTGCTGTATGGTAACAGCAGTATATAAAAATAAAACTCCTCCCTGAGGAAATCCTTCCAAAAGAATTCTGTTAGAAGGAATGCCACTTGTCATCTCTTGATCTATCAAAACCTTTACATTTTCTGCTGACTGTTTAATTCCAGATTCATCCTCCTGTGAGTCTGGTGAAAGTCCAATATTATCAAACCAAGAAGGCATAGCCATGTTTATATTTAATGTAACAGGCATAATGGGTGCATGTGGGCAGCTACATTTGGTATGTGAACTTGTGATACCTGCAAAGGCTTCTGCCCATCCATGCCAATTATCTCCTAATCCGTGAAGGAAAATTACCACAGTGGCAGCATTCCGGGTGTGAGGCATGATTGCTAACAGTGGAGCAGACATGGTATTACCACACATACACAGAATAAGCCAACAGCATGTCAGAAGTGGAAGGGAGGAAGAATGTCTGGCCTCAGCCCAAGGGTCTGCCAGCAGTGAGTCACCGGAGCACTACTTGGAACATGCTCAGTCATGTAGGCGCTAAGCCAGAGAAAATAGAGTTTAAGAAATCGTCAGGGCCAGTGCTGTGGCATAGAGGGTAAGGTCACTGCCTGCAGTGCCGGCATCCCATATGGGTGCTGCTTTATGTCCTAGCTGCTCCACTTCTGATCCAGCTCTCTGCTATGTCCTGGGAAAGCAGTAGAAGATGGCCCAAGTCCTTGGGCCCCTGCACTCATGTGGGAGACCCAGAAGAAGCTCCTGGCTCCTGGCTTTGGATTGGAGCAGCTCCACCCATTGCGGCTGATGGGGAGTGAACCAGCAGATGGAAGACCTCTCTCTCTGACTCTCCTTCTCTCTCGGTGTAACTCTTATTTTCAAATAAATAAATAAATCTCTAAACAAACAAAAAAAAAGAAACTGTCCAAAGAGACAAGGTCATTATGTAATAATGCAAAAAATGGATAAAATGAAGAAATAGTGTTTTGAAAAATAAATAAAATTGATATATCCTTGGTTTAACTAAAACAAGGGAGAAGACCAAAATTAACAAATTCAGAGATGAAAAAAGAGATGTTGGGACTAGTGGTGTGGCACAGCAGGTAAAGCCACCACCTGAAGTGCTAGCATCCCATGGAGATACTGGTTTGAGACCCAGATACTCCACTTATGATCCAGCTCTTTGCTGTGGCCTGATAAAGCAGTAGAAGGTGGCCAAAGTCCTTGGGCCCCTTCATCTGCATGAGAGACTCATAAGAATCTCCTGGCATCTGGTTTTGAATCAGCACAACTCTAGACAATGCAGCCAATTGGGGAGTGAACCAGCAGATGGAAGACCTCTCTCTATCTCTGCCTCTCTTTCTCTGTGTAATTCTGAATTTCAAATAAATTAAAAAAATCTTTAAAAAAAGAAATGTTACAACAGAGACCACAGAAATAAAAAGAATCATCAGGAATTAATGCAAACAGCTATTGGAAAGATTGGAAAATATACAAGAAATACATAGATTTCTAGAAGCAGACACTCTATCAACATTGATTTATGAAGACACAGAAAATTTAAATAGGCCAATAAGCAAGATGGACACTGAATCAGTAATAAAGACCCTTCCAACAAAGAAAAGCCCAGGACCAGATGGCTTCACTGTTGAATTCCACTTTTAAAGAAGACTTCTAAAGAACTAATTCTAATTCTAAGTCTGAAACTTTCACAACAATTGAAAGGGAGGGAAGCCTTTGCACTAAAAGTAAAAACTTAACACAGTGAAGAAGCAACCGACAGAATGAGAGAAAATATTTGGGAACTATGAAACTGATAAATAATTAATATTCAGAATCTATAAAGAGCTCAAAATCTCAACAATAACAAAACAAAACAATACAGTTAAGAAATGGGTAAAGGGCATGGACAGGCATTTTTTCAAAGGATGAAATATAACAAATGAAAAAATGCTCAGAAGTAGTAGCCATCAGGAAAATTTTAATAAAAACTACATTAGGTATTTCCTCACCCAGTTACAATGGTAATCATCCAAAAATCAGAAAAATAATAAACAATGGTGAGGATTTACGGAAAACATTACCTTAATACACTCTTGATGATAATGTAAATGAGAACAATCATTATGGAAGACAATAGGTAGATTACTCAAAAATCTGAAAATAGATCTACCATATGACCCGGTCATGCATCTCCTGGGAATTACCCAAATGAAATGAAATCACCCTATGAAAAAACCCTCATGTTCATTGCATGTCAATTCACAGAGAGCTAACACATGGAATCAACATAGATGTCCCTCAGTTGATAACTCAATGAAGAAAATGTTGGGGCTAGAGCTATGCTGTAGCAGGTTAAGCTGGCATCTGCAGTGCTGCCATCCCATATTGGCACCCGTTCTAGTCCTTGATGTTCCCTTCAGATCCAGACCCTTGCTAATGCACATGGGAAAATAATGGAAAATGTCTGTGTTCTTGGGCCCCAGAACCCATGTGGGAGACTTGGAAGAAGCCCCTGGCTCCAGTCTGGCCCAGACCTGACTGCTGTGGTCATTTGAGGAGTGAACCAGCAGAAAGAATCTCTCTCTCTCTCTCTGTCTGTCTTTCCTTTACCCTATATAATTCAGACTTTCAAATAAATAAGTAAATCTTCAAAAAAGATTTTTAGTGTATATACATGATTGAATACTACTCATCCTTAAAAATTAATGAAATCCTGTCTTTTGGAAAGAAATGGATGCAGCTGCAAACAACTGTGCTTAGTGAAATCAGCCAGTATTCTAAAGACAAATATTACATTTTCTCTGATATATGGTAGTCATTATAAAGCACAAAAGATGTGTAGGAATGAAATGGACATCTTGTGATTTGATGTTTTTAGCTCTTGTTTATACTTCTGTGAAATTGTGATCTTTCTACCTTTAACTTATTATTGTTAGTGGTACATTAAATCTGTGATTATACAATGGACTAAAATTATGCTTTTGCAAAGATTAAAGAAAAAAGAAGGGAAGGAGGAGCATTGGTTGATGGGGAGAAGGAAGGTAGTGAAATATGGTTATCTCACTAGAATTTTACCTCAGAAATATATTAAATCTGGCTAGCACTGTGGCTCACTAGGTTAATCCTCCACCTGCACACCAGCACCCTGGGTTCTAGTCCCAGTTGGGGTGCTGGATTCTGTCCCGGTCGCTCCTCTTCCAGTCCAGCTCTCTGCTGTGGCCCGGGAAGGCAGTGGAGGATGGCCCAAGTGCTTGGGTCCTGCACCCACATGGGAGACCAAGAGGAAGCACCTGGCTCCTGGCTTTGGATCGGTGCAGCGTGATGGCCACAACACGCTGGCTGTAGTGGCCACTTGGGGGGTGAACCAATGGAAAAAGGAAGACCTTTCTCTCTGTCTCTCTCTCTCTCACTGTCTAACACTGCCTGTAAAAAAAAAGAAATATATTAAATCTGTTCTTTTGGGTCCGGTGCTGTTGCACAGTGGGTTAATGCCCTGGCCTGAAGTGCCGGCATTCCATGTGGGTGCCAGTTTGAGGCCCGGCTGCTCCACTTCCTATCCAGCTCTCTGCTATGTCCCAGGGTACCAGTAGAAGATGGCCCATGTCCTTGGGTCCCACCCACGTGGGAGACCTGGAAGAAGCTCCTGGCTCCTGGCTTCAGATCATCACAGCTCCAGCAGTTGCGGCCATTTGGGGAGTGAACATTCAGATGGAAGACCTCTTTCTCTCTCTGCCTCTCTTCTCTCTGTGTAACTCTGACTTTCAAATAAAAAAAATCTAAAAAATGTTCTTTTTATATTAATAAAAATTAAATAGAACTAAAATATTTTAAAATAATGAAGGGAAAAATCTTAAAATTATACTGAATACATAGAAAAAGACAACAGAATAAGAAATCAAATTAGTCTTTCCATCATGTTTGTAAAGTGTAGAATCCCCTTGTAATCTTCTGTGGTTAGGATTAAAGTCTAGTGATTATTTACTATTGCATATGCTTTGTGAGTCCCAGAAAGGAGACTTTCAACTTGTTTAGGCATTTTTGTGTCATCTAGTGACAGAAAATAACAAAGCTAAAGGTCTTTATTCACTCACCCATGTGTCGGTATCTATCCATTAATCACTACCTAAACTTCCAGTAAGTCAAAACATTTCCAGAGTAGATAAAGAAGAGCTATATACTTTTTAAAATTTATATTTCTCCACCAATTGTGGAAAACAAATGATAAATGACTGTGGCTGCACTTAGAGGGATAAAGCATAATTCCAGATCTGTAAGCCTCTAAACCCCATGTTCAAATGCATTATGATCAATAGTTTGTATTTGGAGAATTTTAAAAAAGCATTCATGACCTTCACATTCTACTTAAACACCCTGGGCCTCAGTTTCTTTTTCTTTTTTATTTATTTGACAGAGTTAGACAGTGAGAGAGAGAGACAGAGGGAAAAGTCTTCCTTCCATTGGTTCACCACCCAAATGACCACTACAGCCAGAGCTATGCCAATCTGAAGCCAGGAGCCAAGTGCTTCTCCTGGTCTCCCATGTGGGGGCAGGGGTCCAAGCACTTGGGCCATCCTCCACTGCCCTCCTGGGCCACAGCGGAGAGCTGGACTGGAAGAGGAGCAACTGGGACTAGAACCTGGCACCCATATGAGTTGCCGACACTGCAGGTGGAGGATTAACCAAGTGAGCCACAGCACCGATCCTCTTTTTTAAAACATAAAAAGGTTATAGTTTCTGCCTTACAGGGTCATTGTGAAAATTTAATGGTTGTACACCTGCCAAGTCCCTAGAACAAAATTTGCCCTTTGTTAAGGGTTCAAAAATTATTAGCCATTATTTTTATCACCATAATTCATATTCATAATCATTCAATTATAATAATTCCTCATAATCACAGACAGGGAGGTTTGAGGGATAAAAATTAAAGTCTTTGTGCTAAAGTCTTGCAAAGTTTATCTGAAATTTTCCTATAATAATTTGATGGTATTGGGTCATAGATTTAGGTATTTGATTCATTTTGAGTGGATTTTTGTGTAAGGTGTAAGGTGGGGGGTCTAGTTTCATGCTTATGCATGTGGAGATCCAGGTTTACCAGCACCATTTGATGAAGAGACTGTCCTTGATCATTTGTGAAAAATATGTTGGTTGTAGATGCATGGATTAGTCTGGAGTTTCTATGCTATTCTATTTGTCTACTCATATTTTTTTTTTGCCAGTACCAGGTTGTTTCAATTATAACTGCCAGTAGTATGTCTTGAAATCTGATTTCATAATGCATCCAGCTTTGGTTTTATATATAAGACTGCTTTGGCTATTCAGGGTCTGTAGTGCTTCCATATAATTTTAATAGCATTTTTTCTAGGTCCTTGCTATTTTGATTGGCATCTCACTGATTCTGTAAATTGCTTTTGGTATAATGTACATTCTGATGATACTGATTTTTCCAATCCATGAACATGGAAGATGCTTCAATTTTTTGTGTCTTCTTCTGTTTTTTCATTATTTTTTAAAAAAATTATCAGTCATAGAATTCTCACTTCCTTGGTTAAATTTATTCCAATGCATTTAAATATTTTTGTAACAACTGTGAATTGGACTGATCTTAAGACTTCTTTCTCAGCCATGGCATTGTTTTTGTATACAAAGGCTATTGATTTTTGTGTGCTAATTTTACACACTGCCACTTTCCCAAAATTTTTAATGAGTTCCAATAATCTCTTAGTGGGGTTTTTTGGTTCTCCTATATTTAAAATCATATCATCTGCAAATAGGGATAATTTGACTTCCTCATATTAGTATAATCCAGATCTTTGATGTGAGTGATAGAGATACAAAAATTTTAGACATTGGCTTTTACCTACCAGTGTACTTGTCAGTAGAAAGTCTGAATTGGGAGTGGAGTTATTACTAGAACCAAGGTAGTCCACTGTTGGTTGCAGGCATATCAAGCAGTAACTGATGTGAAAACATCTTTTAACCGGCCTGTCTACGACTGGTATGCACTCAGTTCACACTTCTAAACTCCTCTCTCCCTTAAATGAGGTCCTCACTTTCCTGTGTATTTCTCCCACACCATAAATGCTAAAGCATACCATGTTGATATTCGAGCTGATATTCAGAATTCTTATCTAAACAGATGACATGACCTTCAAGATATTAATGTTAAAAAAATTAAAAGGGCAACCCATATCAAATGAAGGTGAAATAAAGACCTTTCAAAACAACAGAAATTGAAAGAATGTGTCAGTGCTCATCCAGCTTTACAAATCATACTTAAGATGTGCTTCATATAAAAACAGAAAGAGAGTCAGCATCATCAAAGAATGTGAAGGCAGAAAATATAGTAAACCTATAATGAAAATACAAAACAAACTAGGAATATTTATAGGAAAGTGCCAGACGTTGATAATTACTGATAGTAATCTTGAGTGTAAATTGCCTTAGTTCTACCAATAAAACATGCAGACTAAAATGTTTGGAAGAAGGTCCTGACTACTGGATTTGATTTGACTTAGCCCCTGCCATTACCACAATTTGGACATTTAGCCAGGTAATGGGAGAGCTCTCTCCCTGTCTCTCTCTCTGTGTGTCTGTAGCTCTGCCTCTAAAATAAATAATCTTAAAAAAATGGACTGCTTGCCAATGTCCCTAAGAACTTGCAAACTCATCACGTAGACAGCATTTAATTCCAAAATATAATTCACCATAACCACATACACATAATCATATTGGAATGTGCTTTGTGTGAGGTTTGACAATGAAGTCCTTTTTTAAAAAAAATGAGATTTCTCATCTGAGAGTGCATTGTAAGTTAATGACATTCTGTTCCTTAAAATGTTATTTGTGGGAAAAAGTCATCTTTAGAGGTGGAGAGGAAGTAACCTTCTGTTACAGCTTAAATTGTTTTTTCCCAAAGTTTCATAATTTGAAGTCCCAACACCAGGACCTCAGAATGTGGCCTTATTTGAAATAAATACTTTGCAGAAGTAATCACGACAAAACAGGGCCATCAGGAGAGTATTATGAACCAGAATGACTGGCATCTTTGTAAAAAGTAAAAGTCTGGATGCAGGCACACACATAGGGAGAAAGCCATATGAAAGTGAAGGCAAGCCCAAAGCTGCCAGGGAGATGTGAATCCAGTTCACCACCCCAGCTTTCAGAGGAACTTGCCCTGCTGATACCTCCATCTCAGATGTCAAAGCTCCACAACTCTAAGATATTAATTTCTGTGTTTTTTTTTAATTCTTAGATTTTTCTGTCTCTCTGCCTTTCTTTTTTATTAAGCCACTCAGTGTATGGAATTTTTTTGAGATCCCTATCAAATATATCAAAACGATACTCTAAGTTTGGACTGAATAGTAACTTTCAGCTAACTTGTGTATTGACTTATCTTTTCCAATTGCTCCCATGAAACGTTAGGCTGCCCTTGAGAAACAAATATTCAGAAACACACTTTGTCATACAGAAGGACTGTTAAAGACACTATTTTCACACAAATAGCAAGTATCTGACAAAATTTTATTTAATGCATTATGAAAGTAACAATGAGAGTCAAAAAAAGCAATTCATCATGTATATAAGAAACTGGGTTTTATTATAGGAAAGAAATGTCTAACTACTAACTTAGATATAAAAGTAATTTACTTTCTGCAGGTTAATAATATCTTAATGAACTTCTAACCTTCAAGGAATATAGTGCCAGCATCTCCACCAACTTGGCATAAATAATCAAACACATAGAGACAAAATTTACAATATACAAGAGAATCAATCATCAAATAACAAGCTTCAGTTTTCACCAGAGCAACCTAATTAGAACACGCTTTAATAAAATAATGTCTAAATGTCAAACAACCATTTTTTTCTTATTTAGAATTTGGGATAGTTTTATTCCCTCTACTCATGATGCAACTATGAATTACAATTCTCTGTGTGTGTGAGTGTGTGATGAATATCCTAGAAAATCTCTTAAAATAAGTTATTTTACTCTCTAAAGAGTTACAAGAGTGGCCAGTACTGTGGCACAGCAGGTTAATCTGCCATGTGCAGGGCAGGCATCCCATATGGACACTGATTTGAGTCCTAGCTACTCTACTTCTGATCTAGCTCCCTTCTAATACTCCTAGGAAAGCAGCAGAAGATGGACCAAGTTATTGAGCCCCTGCACTCATGTGGGATACCCAAAAGAAGCTCCTGGCTTCTGCCTGACCCAGCCCTGGCCATCACAGACATTTGAGGAGTATCTCACAGATGGAGAATCAATCTTTCTCCCTGTTGCCCTCTCTCTCTCTCTCAACTTTGAATTTCAAATAATTAATTAAATATATAAATAAATAACAACACAAATTTATTTGGCAGCTAGTAAGAGTTTGAGATTCTTTTAACCTTCTTCCCTTGGATGAGAAAGAAGTAATTTTCAACAGACATATTGGAAAAGACTTGCTGGAGAGGAAAGCATATCAGCAAATGAGAAGCTGAGCTATGCTGCAGCCACAAGAGAAGCTTAATTTGAACTCACAAAAAGATCTGAGGTTGCAGTGCCCCTTCAGAAAAAGTCCAGTTTCAGATAAAGAGAAGACTTTTCAGTCTTTAGGCATAGTATCCACTCAGAAGAACAGAGTCATGGGTGATATGGAGATGATACCTAGGAGGGAATTCAGAAGACGACCACCAAGAGCTAACATTACTGTCAGGTGGCAAAATAAGGACAGTCTATTGATCCTGATGAAGGCATGTGGACCCCAAGCCACAGCACCACTCACCAGAGTATTATCACAGCAAACTTATTAAATCATATCATGGGCATTTTACAGGTTATGACAACTAATCTTAGAAACTTTAAAGTTAAGTAATTTAGATAAGTCACAGGGCTAATTGGTAATAAGGCCAACATTGGAGCTCTTATATCAGTCTCCAAAGTTTCCATTATTATTCATGCCCTCTTAAAGGAGAAGGAGAGATGACAAGAAAGGCCATACACAGGGGATAGAGAAGAATCTACAACATGGTACTGAAATTTCCCATTGCTGTGGATCTTTGATATTACCATAACCCTGACAAGGCCAGTTCAATTGCAAATGTGAGGCCTCATGATGCATCTTCCTCTTGTATAACATTCAGAAGGAAGGGATCCATGTAGTGTCACAGGTGGATGTTAGGTGGTAGCTGGAGGGCAGCTAGGTACTGTCAACACAGACAATAACCAGTGGTAGACTACTGAGTGATCCCTTAGACTTCATGACTTCATGTGTGTCTCTCCCTGGATACTCACTTCTGAAGTCTTTTACTGCAGACAGGAAGAGCAGCAGAGCACAGTGGGATTGGTTTGGGGGATGAGTGAGATTAGGGAAAAACTGGACTCTGGCACTTTTTGCCTTGTTCCTGTGCAATTAGAGGCACATCTTCTTTTTTATTTATTTTTATTTTTATTTTTTTATTTTTGACAGGCAGAGTGGACAGTGAGAGAGAGACAGAGAGAAAGGTCTTCCTTTTGCCATTGGTTCATCCTCCAATGGCCGCCGCGGTAGGCGCGCTGCGGCCGGCGCACCGCGCTGATCCAATGGCAGGAGCCAGGTGCTTCTCCTGGTCTCCCATGGGGTGCAGGGCCCAAGGACTTGGGCCATCCTCCACTGCACTCCCTGGCCACAGCAGAGAGCTGGCCTGGAAGAGGGGCAACCGGGACAGGATCAGTGCCCCGACCGGGACTAGAACCCGGTGTGCCGGCGCCGCAAGGCGGAGGATTAGCCTAGTGAGCCGTGACGCTGGCCTAGAGGCACATCTTCTGGGGTGCTGGTCCAGCAAGTGATGCCACAGTTGCAAATGGCTACTCATTATTTTGTGACGACATTTGAAACAGGGGCAAATTGGACATCCACATGCCAAAAATTGAAAGATAACATTATTATATTACACCAGGCAAGAATTTCAACTTAAAGGGTAAGCTTACATACAAGACCTGAGAATTTAAAACTCCTTAAAAATGGGAGCAAATTCATTGACACAAATCGCAACAATGATTGTTTAGATGTGACACTAAAAGCACAGGTGACAAAAGCAAAAGTTAAGACTACAAAAACGTAACAAAAAAGCATTCTGCATACTAAAGGTAAAACTGAAAAGTTAACCCAAAGAATAGAAGAAAATAATGGGAAACCCCAGTCTGACTAAGGGAGCAATACAATGAACACAGACAACTCAAAAACACATATTGCAATAAAAAATGCACAAAGGATTGATTAGTTTTTCCACTGAACATAAACAAGTAGCTAACAGGTAACTAAAAAGGGGCTCAACACTGTTATTCAAGACTACGATGCTAATTACAATGGTTATTAACTCAATATGTTAAAATGACTATTATGCAAAAATAAAAAGATAAATTAGACCAGATGTGGAAAAAGGGGAATATATAAATCATTGGTGGGACTAAAACTTGGTATATCCAATACAAAAACACTGTGTAGGACTTCAAACAAATTAATTATAGAACATATGAAAAACCTACTACTGCATTTGTTTCCAAAGGAAATCAGTATCTCCAAGAGATACCTGTATCACTATATTCATTATCTACAAATACAAGATATGGAAATCACCATTCATCAACAGATGAATGAAGAAAGTGTGACATACACAGAAACACACACACACACACACACAGGAATCATATGCAATCTTAAAAAGGAAATTCTACTATTTTGTCAAAACATGGATCCAAAAATAGGAATAGCTCATTAGGCTATTGGGAATAAGGCCTTAAAAGATAATTGCCATACAATCTCAACTGTATATGGAACCTAAGAAAATCACAATCACAGAAAAGAACAGTGGTTGTCAGGGGATCAGAGCAAAGGAAATGGGAAAACATTTGCAATTATGAGATAAATTAATTCAAGATTTTAAACACAGTATTTAAAATAATACTCTATTACATACTCACAACTTGCTAATGTCTTATGTATTCTTTAAAAATGTAACAATGTAAGGTGATGGATATGTTACCTTGTCCTAAGCATTTCATAATGATTCCTGTATATGTACAAGAGGATTACAAAAGTTTATAAAAAATGGGATTAAAAGATAATTTCAATTTTCCATAACTTTTGAAAATCCCCTCACCTATAAAACATCAGGTTTCATATCTTGAATATACACACATTCTGTCAATTATACTCCAACAATATTGAAAAATTAAAATAAGCAAAAAGAAATAGGCTCTTAAATGAAAATATAAATTCAAAATAACAGTAAACTAGGCATATCTTCAGGATTGGAAAGGATTTCTTGGAACAAAATTTTTCAAACACATAAATTTAAGTGGCCAAAATTTCTATTTTGAAAGTGTTAATAGAGACGACAGCCTGTCAAGGGAGCCTGTAAGTGCTAAGATGATAGCCAAGTGTCAAATTACAGGCCCTCCTGCCTCTCTAATACCTGGATAAAAACCCAGAGTCAAACACTTCTCTTTTTATCTTATCTAACCTGTGTTACTACTTTACTGGAAACAGAAAACAGAGACCCCTCTAGAAACAGCTAAGCAAAGAGGTCAGCATCCTGGACAAGACCCTGATGCATACATATTTAGAAAATGTTTAGAATATTTAGAATCAAGTCCTCACAGGGAAGAAAGGAGGAACCGAGGGCCGCATTAGGACAGCTGCAGGCCCGCATGAACCCCATACACAGAACCCACAGCTTCCCTAGTGACAGCTCAGGCCCCACTGCACACCTGGGGAGATGCGGAGCTGCCGCTACACAGCTGCCTAGGGACGGCTCCAGGGATGCGAAGTCGCTGCAAGCAGGGAAGGCCCAGGGTGTTGGGGGTCTCCGGCGCCAGTCTCCCCCAACCCGGGGTCAGAGGGGACCAAGGAAAGTGCTGTACCTGTGGCAGTGTGGTGCCCACAGATCCCAGAGATGACCTCTGGGCGGCCCACGTCCTCCTGGCCCTTCAGCAGCTCCAGTGGCTCCGCTTCCCCCCGGACACCGGGCCCACACACTCACCATGTCGTGGTGGTCAGCTTCCTAGGTGTCCAGCGTCGCTGCCCTCCAGCCCTCCGCCGTCAGTGAAGGTGGAAAGCGGCGGATTCTGATTGGCTTGGGAGCCTCATGGCAGGGGCGCCGTCTCCTAGGACCTGGCGCACCCGCAGAACTGCAGGAAAGAGGACTATGACGTCAAGACTCCTGGATGTCACCATCCCTGATTGGACAGTTTGCAAGACACGTCACAAACGACGCAGCCAATCAGCATCCTCCATAGCTGGGACGCCCTAAGCTCAGGTTGTGTGGATGGAAACAGCAGGCATGGAGGTCTGGGTCAGGTGGAAAACTGCTCCTCCTGGGCTCTCCTCCCTGCTGCAGGAGGGCCTCTCAGCTCCCTGCTGCCCTCTGCTGGTGTCGCCCTGTGTCCCCCTGTCCTCCCGGGTGGATTCTTTCCTGAGCTTGCGGTAACCTGCTTCAGGTGAGCTAGAATTTTATCTGTTGGCTTATGGGCCTTTTTTTTTTTAAGGCTTTATTTATTTCAAAGGCAGAGTGACAGATTGGGGTAGTGTGGGGGAAGAGTAGGTGATCTTTCACACACTGGTTTACTCTCTCTGTGTTCTCTTCTTTTTTTTTTTAATTTTTATTTAATGAATATAAATTTCCAGTGTACAGCTTATGGATTACAATGGCTTCCCCCTCCCATAACTTCCCTCCCACCCACAACCCTCCCCTCTCCCGCTCCCTCTCCCCTTCCATTTGCATCAAGATTCATTTTCAATTCTCTTTACATACAGATCAATTTAGTATAAAGATTCAACAGTTTGCACCCACATGGAAACACAAAGTGAAACATACTGTTTGAGTACTAGTTATAGCATTAAATCAAAATGTACAGCACATTAAGGACAGAGATCCCACATGAGGAGCAACTGCACAGTGGCTCCTGTTGTTGACCCAACAAATTGACACTCTAGTTTATGGCACCAGTAACCACCCTAGG
This sequence comes from Lepus europaeus, assembly GCF_033115175.1. Taxonomy (NCBI): domain Eukaryota; kingdom Metazoa; phylum Chordata; class Mammalia; order Lagomorpha; family Leporidae; genus Lepus; species Lepus europaeus. The sequence goes on from NW_026909276.1 coordinate 660,768, forward strand.
CTGTCGTCATGAGTTGCCAAGGCTATGGAAGCCTTCCAAGTTTGCCGACTCTGCTCATATTTAGACAAGGTCATAAAAGACAGAGTGAGGATAGTAACCAATGATCCTAAGAGTGGCATTTACCAGGTTTGAACAATTATACAGCATCAAGTGGGGAAGAGCACCATCAGTACACACAGGTTGGGAGTAGAGCCATTGGTGGTAGAGTAGAGGTTATGATTACAAAGGAATGAGGCCCAAGTACGCTAGATAGGGTCTAGAACAAAGGACAGAGTCATTAGAGGAGCTAAGAAAGGTGCTGTCTAAGCTACAATTAAGTTTTCTGATTGAGAGGCAAATAGAACCTGATAGAAGGGGCTTGATAATAATCTGGTGGGCTTTAGGCCTTGTAAATTCAGAGGCCCAGACCTATCTATCTCTTCACGTGGGGTACATCCAAAGGGAGGTGTGAACCTCCTAGGGGAAGGCACTCTGTTGACTTTCATTACTTGGCTGGCCTGGGAGGAGAGCTGGCCAGGTCAAGGCAGATGGCATCTCCAACAAAAAATTTACGGTTCTGCCTGCAATGTTGCTGACCCTACTTGACCATACCCTCAGCTACAGTGGTCACTTTGGAAATTGGGCTGAGTGAAGGGCTTTTCAGCTTAGAGCCAATAAGATCTGTGGCTCTGACCTGGGCATCCTTTGACTCCAGGGCAGGTCCATTTCCAGTGATCCAACTCTTGGCAGAGCTGCCAGGGCTCATCACAAGCTGACTTCTGCTGAAGCCCATGCTTACCACATTGAAAGCCACTGCAGTGGACTGGCCTGTTGGGTCTTCTTGAGGGCAGATCACTGTATAGATCAGCCATGAATAGGCCTGCCACCCATTGCTTCTGATGCCGAGCTTTCTTTTCCTCCTGGTTTGTGTTAAAGCAGACCAGAGGATGCAAGTCAAGGGAGTGCCCAAGTCCCATCTCTAATCTTCGGTGGCGTGAACTACAAGTCTATAGTCACAGGCATGTTCTGTAGTAGTTTTTCTAAGGTAGACAATGCCCATGTGGAAAATTATGTTCTCACTTTAAAACTTTCTTTCCCTTTGGTCTGAAAGGGAGGTTTTTTCTACTTAATGTATACTTCGCTGATGGTGAAGTGAATCTAGCTATGAGATTATTATTTAAGTTCTTATTTTGGCTATGCTATTACAGAAAAATGTTAGCCATCTCTTTCATAAGATCTAAAGATTAAATTGTGCGTCCTACAGATTCCTTCATAATAGAATTAGTTTCCTACCTTGAAGAGAATAGAGAAATGAAAGAACAAGTTGGGCTTAGAATAGAGAAACGAGGGAGCAAGTCCTAGATCACTTGCTGACAATAGCAATATTACATGAATACTTAGCAAACCATTTCAACCGTTAGATAACAACTTAAGAAAACATTTACCAGAAGGTCCAATGCCTTCTATAAATTTTAAGAATCATGTATTTGAAAACACCTCTTAAATATCTAACATGATGTAGTTTGTTTAGCCAGTAAACTTAAGCACAACCATATAAAATGTCTTTAGTTTCTTTCTACCAACATGTTTAAAACATATGATACACAGATTCAGGTCACACAAATTAAAATGTATCTTTGATTGATTTTAGCAGCTTAAATTTATGGACAATCTTATCCATAAGCCATTTAAAATAAAACTCTTAATAAAATTTCCCCATGTGGACATACAATATGTACTCACATATAACATAGCATAATAGACCAGTATAGCAATTTTAATAATAGCTTTTAAAATCTTTAACTCTTTTTGTAGATTGCCAATTGATTTGAATTGCTTTTTCTTTTTAGTAACCTCAGTTAACCATACTTTCTCTCAGTTGGTACTGTTAATACATTATTGGCTTCATCTGTTTACAGAGCCATCCCAAAGTACTGAATACAATAAAAGTGGCTCGAAAAAGTCCATAGGAACCTATAGGAGGACAGCTAAACACAGAACCAACAACGCTTTAGTTTTATGAGCAGCAGATCATATATAACTGTGGATGACAAAAGACTTTAAGTCGCCATGTTTAAAATTATAAACTCATCAACCAACAAGAGGCACTTGCTTACTTCACAGTATTTTTGAAAGCACCTGTAGGATTTTACAAGTATTTAACCCTTTAGGCCTCTGGTGCTTTCTCATTAAGATAACTATCATGTCTAGTAACACAAGATCATTAGACTTTTAATTCTCAAACATTTGTATTAATAGCATTTTCCATTATAGAAACCTAAAGTCTGGTACCACATCACATCTTGACAGTCCTTCTAATATAATCCAAATAGCCTGCTTAGTTGGTGTCTCTATAAGATGAGAGACATAGGTCCTTCGAATTTTTAAGTTGGGCCCAAACTGGAAAAACCAAAGTCCAGGATTTACTGGAAATTTTAGAGACCAGATTGTTTGAAACTTTAATTTTTTGAATGCCTGTCAAGAATGCCAAGAAGGCACAAAATCCAAACTATCTGGTTGAAATAAGATTCCTTAAAATCATGACATAACATAGACCAAATTTGATCATTGTTACAAGGTGATTATTCAAATCTTTGAAAATAAGCACATATTTAAATAACCCATAGCTCTTAATAAAAATGAAGCTGTTTTTGAACAATTAGAATTTAACAGACATCAAGAGAACATAATAGATTATTTTAACACATTGCTTTAACAGAGCATCAGAGTTTAATTCTATGTCAAAGAGAAATTGAGCTTCCTGTGATCTTTTGCTGTGAGGTTTCCTTCCTTTACCTTCTTTCATATTGGTGACCATGTTTCTGTGTTTCTGTGTGTAACACATCTTTAAGCATCTTTTGCAGGGCAGGATGAGTGGCAACAAATTCTTTCAGTTTCTGTTTGCTATGAAAAGTCTTAATTTCACCTTCATTCACAAATGAGAGCTTTGCAGGATACAGTATTCTGGGCTGGCAGTTTTTCTCTCTTAGTACCTGGGCTATGTCTCGCCATTCCCTTCTAGCTTGTAGGGTTTCTGATGAGAAGTCTGCTGTGAGTTAATTGGAGATCCTCTGAGAGTAATCTGGTGTTTCTCTCGTACATTTTAGGATCTTTTCTTTATGTTTCACTGTGGTGAGTTTGATTACAACATGTCGTGGTGAGGATCTCTTTTGTTCATGTTTATTAGGGGTTCTATGAGCTTCCTGTACTAAGATGCCTCTGTCCTTCTCCAAACCTGGGAGATTTTCTGCTAGTATCTCACTGAAAATGCCTTCTAATCCTTTCTCCCTCTCCATGCCTTCAGGAACTCCTAGAACCCCAATGTTGGGTTTTTTAATAGTATCCTGTAGATTCCCGACAATATTTTTTAGATTTCTAATTTCTTCTTCTTTTCTTTGGTTTGCCTGTTTCCTTTCCTGTTCTCTGTCTTCTAAGTCTGATATTCTCTCTTCTGCTTCACCCATTCTGTTTTTAAGGCTCTCTAATGTGTTTGTCATTTGATCTATTGAATTCTTCATTTCATTATGATTTCTCATCACTATCACAGTTTCTTGTTCCACTAGTTGTTTCATTTCATTTTGATTCCTCCTTAATATTTCATTTTCACGAGATAGATTTTCTATTTTGTCCATGAAGGATTTCTGTAGTTCAAGAATTTGTTTTTGAGAACTTCTTAATGTTCTTATCAATTTTTTGAGATCCGCTTCTTGCATTTCTTCAATCTCATCATCTTCATAATCTTGAATTGGGGTGTCTTTTTCATTTGGGGGTGTCGTCGTGTCTTCCTTGTTCTTGCTAGCTTGGTTTTTGCGTTTGTTGTTTGGCATGTTGGAGATATTTGGTTTCTTCAGTGTGGTGTTTTTTCTTGTTACACTATGGCTCTATATTAAGTGGACTGTCTGCTTTCAGTGGAGCCTTAGAGGCTTGAGATGAGTGTGGACTGAGAGCTGTGTTTGGTTCCTCAGGGTTGAGGGTGTGTCAAAGATGACACTCCCAGGTTAGGTGTGGTAAATCTCTCTTTCTTTTTTTGATTCAAAAGGGAAGTAATTCCGCACAGCTGAACAGAATTGGAGGTAGTTAGCAGGCAAATGATATACCCACAGGAGCCAGAGATTTGAAGCTCTTTCCCAAGGACCACACAGGGAATCTCTGCTGCCCTCAGTGTGGGCTTCAATTCTCCTGCAGTCTCCCACTGGGTTGCCAAGTTAGATCCTAATCTCCTGTTGTTTCACCCCTCCCCCCAAAGTCAGGTGTTTCTGCTCGGCTCAGGGCCGGTTCAGACCTGAGGTCGCCCTGCTTATGATGTATGTCCAAAATGGCGCCTGCTCTGTCTTGCTCGCCTTTGAGAGGTGAGTGGAGAGAGAGAAACTTGTGTCCGTATCGGTCACTTTTTTTTTTTCCTCTCTCTCTTCTACTTAGCCTGGTGAATTTTTCCCCTCGGAGTTTCAAGCCTCGTTCCCTCTAGCCTCCTCTTTCCGCTTGCCTGCTGGTGTCTCGGGCTATTGTGGTTCAGCTCACCTCGCGTTCCAGCGCTTGTGTGTTGAGTCTGCCGCTGGTGTCCCGAACTTGGGCTCCCACGCTCTCCACGCAGGTACACTGTGAATCACTAGTTCCGGAAGAGTTTCTTCTGCTGTTTCATCCCCTACTCTTCCTTGACCCTGCAGTATCTCCACTTATATTAAACTGTCTCTCCCCCAGACTAATAGTGTGCTCCCTGCCTATTCCGCCATCTTGCCGCTCTCCTCGGCTTATGGGCCTTTCTTTCCCCTTGTATTTTTGCTCGTTTTTCTGTTTGGTCGTTTGTGTTTCTTTTTAAATATTGATTTAAAATGCTTAAATATATAATATTTAATCCTTTTTTTTCCTTTTCTTCTGTCAATATCTGTTTTCTACGCTGCCTGTTGATCTTTCCTATTTTCTATTTGTTTCTTGCTGGTGCTTGGTGATCTATTGGATTTTATATATTAATCTTTCCAGCAATCTGGTAAATTCATTTAGCAGTTGTATTTGTTTTTAGATTTTATGGACAATCTATATAAATAACTCCAATATATTGACCATATATTGCTTAGAAATTGATCTTTACTTTGTTATTCTTTTTTTTCTCTTTCTCCTCCACTACTTTTCTGATAAGAAGTTGGAGATAATGGAGGCAGCCTGTTCTAGGTTTACTTCCAGGAAAAAAGGTTTCAATGATCCTGTATTAATTGTGTTGTTTGTTACAGGATCCTTTTAAACAATCTCGATCAGAATAAGGAAACTGTTGCTTTTACTATACTGCTGTAAGGTTTTTTTTTTTACTAGATGTTGAATTATTAAAATTATTTTCAATATTTAAATGATCATGCAATTTTCTTAAATTTATCAACTATCTGGAAAATTTACAAGGCTTGTTTACCAACGTTAACAGCTCTTGAAATTTTTATTATATCTCACTTGTTATTAATTATGTTTTCATATCTTATTTCCTTTATTAACCTAATGTTTACTAAGAATATATATGTATCTTTATGAAAGGGATACTTAATTTGTATTTCAACTTCTGGTCAACTTGCAGCCTCATCAATGTTTTGCTGGCTTTCCAAAAGAAATTTTAAAATAATCTCTGCTTATTTCCACTATGAATATGTGTGGGAAACATAGGTGTGTTTCTTTCTTTCTTAAATATTTGGAATATTTTATAATTCTAGATTTGACATTTTTCTTCTATAATTTTTTTATTGGTTGGTTGCTAGTTTTCAAGTTGTGGTTCAACTTGTTTGTTTTAAGTAGGAGTTTTCGATTTTATGTTATATTTGTGTTTTTGGGAATTTGGTTTTCAATATATAATGAATTTTGACTTCTAGTCAAATTTTACACCTAAGACTATCACACATTACTTATAGCATTCTGACAAGGATATATTATCTATAAAGAATTATTTTAATTCTTGAAATTTGATATTAATGTTACTTGTCCATTGTATTTATAATTACTTTTACTTGCATGTTAATTTTGTTACCCTTTAAAAAAACCAAAAAGTGCCACCCCCACTGTGAAGGTTCAGTCCTCACCAGGCAGGATGTGTGCTTTGATGAGCCTGATGAAAGCGACCTTTCAAAAACCCTACTCTGAATATCTGGGACATTTTGTGTTTTACACAAACTAAATAAAAAGGTAGAGTGGCACTGATGATGCAGCTCTTAAATATGATTATGATGTGACAAAATAGTAAAATGTCTGTGCTGAGTGCCATCTAGGAGGCAATAAAAGTGTAGGTGATTACAACAATATAAAGCAACAGAAATAAAAGACAAGTTGGAAAATACCTATCAACTTATAAATGGTGATTGTGGGAGCATTGTGTGTTTAAGCTTTTCTAATGATTTTTGTCTAAAACCTTAGAGAAATTTTAAATTTTTAAACATAATTTAAAAGGAATTTTTTCACTGGATTGCATAAATAACAAGTATTTTGGAACTGTTACAAAACCAACAATAAATCTCAAAAAGCTCAAAGGATAAAAAGTGAACATGAGGGGCCGGCATTGTTTTGTAGTGGGTAAAACTGCCACTTGCAGTGCCGGCATCCCATATGGGCATGATTTTGAGTCCCAGGAGCTCCACTTCCAATCCAGCTCCCTGTTAATGCACCCGGGAAACTAGTAGAAGATGGCCCAAGTCCTTGGGGCCCTGCACCTGTGTGGGAGACCTGGAAGAAGCTCCTGGCTCCTGGCTTTGAATTGGTCCAGCTCCTGCTGTTGCGATCATTTGGGGAGTGAACCAGCAATTGGAAGACTTCTCTCTCTCTCTATGCTTCTGCCTCTCTGCAACTCTGCCTTTCAAATAAATAAACAAAAAAAGTGAACATGAAAGACCCAACCTTAACAAACATTGGGAAATCACAGATATTCTAAGTACAGATTTGCTGGCACCCTGTGATGCTTATGTGATGAAGACCACTGTTGCCCTGAAGAGGTGCACTGGACTGGGCAGGTTCTTCTGGGATAGGATATGTGGCAAGAACTTGGATGAGGACAGGAGAGTTGGGAAAGGCATTCATGCTAAGGGCAAATATCAAGATAAAGGAAGAGAGTTGGGGAAGCATGCTTGTTTAATTACATAATGGTTATTTAGAAAGTGGGCTCAAAAATAGATGCACGTACCCCAGAATTGATATACAACAACCCATTATATTAGAAGAACTAATTGGAATTTCTGAGTTTTTTTTAATTAAAGGTATAAGTGTAACCTTTTGTGTATGCTTCTAAGGAAAAATGTCTGTCTTTTATGCATGTATGAATATACTATACACATGTATGAGCTGTATATAGCAAAGCAAGTCCTTACTGACAAGAGTGTTTAATCTTCTTCACTTGGTATTGGGGAAGCAGCTTCAACTCTCCCTGACAATTTCTTTGTCTATTTAGCCTTAACATGGTTTGCCTTTTTTAATTTTCAAAGTCGTTTTTTGTTTATTTACCTGAGAGGGAGAGAGAGAGGAAGAAGAGAAGGCAGAAAGGGAGAGGGAGAGAGAGAAGAGATAAAGGAGACAAAAGACAGAGCTCTCCTATGCCCTGGTTCATTTTCAAAATAGGCGGAACAGCCAGGAATGGGCTGATCCAAAGCTAGGAGCCAGGAATTCCATCTGTTTCTCCAGTGTAGGTGGCCATGACCCAAGTATTTGTGCCATCAACTGCTGTGTCCCAGGATTTGTGTCCAAAGAAAGCTGTAGTGAGGAGATCAAGCTGGGAATGGAATTAAGGCACTCTGATATAGGATGCAGCTGTCTTAATTGGCATTTTAACCACTAGAGTAAATACCTGTCCCTGCTTTTTTAAGGTAACAGTCATGGTAATTAGACTTCATGCCTATGTGGAATGTTTAGAAGCTTTCGAGTCAGCTTAGGGCAATTCTAGACATGGTAGATTTTGTTTCATGTCTAGCAACATAAGGAGATGCTCCTCTTACTTGGTCTCCTTTTTTCAAACTTGTGTGAAACAAGGATGATAAATCAGCCAGGAGAAAGTCACTGCCAAGGCTGAATTGTGCCCCCTAGCCTTAAGTTCTGTGTTGAAATTATAACCTGTAAGTACTCTACTATTTCATAGGCAGGTCACTTGTTATCAGTTAGGGTGAGGTTATACTTGAGCAGGGTGAGTCACAATCCGATATGGATGACATCTTTATGAAATGGATTTGCAGGCAGACATAGGCAGTCAGAATGCAATGTGCACATGAAGGCAGAGATCAGGGAGGATGTCTACAAACCAAGGATACCATAGATTGCCAGTAAACCACCTGGCACTAGGAGAGAGGCCTGGGGCATATTGCCCTCCACAGTTCTCAGAAACAGCCAGCCCGACTGAGCATGATCTCAGACCTGCAGACTCAAGATCTGGGGGACAATGCATGTGTCTTGTAAGAAGCCATCCAGAGTAATGTGCTTTGTGATGGCAGCCCTGGAAAACCAACAGGCATAAAGACATTCTTGCCATTTTCTCAAATGCAATCTGGCAACTCAGAGGAGCAAATCATATAGTATCATGAAGAAGCAAGAAACTCAACTCATGTTTCCCAACCAATTATACATAATCTCTGCTGCTGCTTGTGGAGAGTCAGTACTTGAACCTAGACACTCTGGTGTGGCATGTGGACATCTCAATCAGTATCTTAACCACTATACCAAATGCCAGCCCTCTGAAGTTTTTGAAGTACCTACATATTTTTGTCATCCTGCACAAGATTATGTTTCTTCAGGGATAGCTGAGGCCCTGGCTATGGTCATCTTTCATCTCCACGTTAAGCCCAATAACTGAGCCACAAAACACTAAGAAATGTTGAATAAATGATGGAGTGAATGAATGGATAAGTATGTTTATGTTCCCTCTCCTTCTGGAAACTGCATCTCCATTTGGCCTAAGGGACATCATCTCCCACCCTCATAGTCTCTATAGTAAAATGTGGCTGGTTCCCCCAGCCAAGGGTGGGGCACAGGGCCTGAGTCTGAGCCTATCACTGCATTCTACACTCTTTCCAGAGTGGCTGATTTCTGTAATTGTGTAATAAGGGCTATTGGCATTTCAAGAAATGGGGAGGGATGTGATAGCATCCTGTTTGAGCTAACAAGAAGAATGAATCTTTCCTGATTAACTGAGTGTGGCAGTGGGGTAGGTCTGACAGTGTTGGGGGCTGCCCTTATTCCAAGATTCCTTAGGCAATGCAAGGTCAAGATATAGATCCCATATTTGATTTTGAGATCTGGATCATGCTGCTTCTACAGCTAGGTCCACACATGGACTTCAGAGTTGTGAGCCAACAGTTTCCTTTTCCTTTTTGACAAATTTGCTTTAAGTTTTCTTTTCCTCCCTCTTTGAAACAATTCTAAAATACACATGATGAAATTTATCATTTTAGCCATTTTTAAATATGCACTTTAGTGGCTTTAACTACACTCATACTGTTGCACAGCCATCACATTTACCCATCTCTAGAACATGTTTCCTCATACAATTAAAATTCAGCATTCAATGAACATTAACTCTCCATTGCTCTCTCTGCACCCCTGTCTCTGGTGACTTCTCCCCACCCCATGCTGATTTCTGTATTTATGAACTTGACTACTTTAGGGATCTCATAGAAGAGGAGTTACATCATATCTGTCCTTCTGTGACCATCCTATTTCACTTAGCATGACTTTAAGTTCACTCATGATGAAGCAAGTGTCAGAAATTCCCTCTTAACACTGATAAATATTCAGTTTTATCGATTGACCACATCTTGTCTGTTCACACAGCTATTTCTGGGAAATTAGGTTGCTTCTACCTTTGATTAATGTGAATAATGCTTCTGTGCACATAAATGTATACATCTTTTTTTTTAAGTCCTTGCTTTCAATTCATTTTACTATATGAGGATACTTCAAGTTACTTGTTGAGAAGCTGAATTAAAAGATGTTTATTTTGGTGCAAAAATTTTGAAATCCATGCAAACTCTTTTTTGCCATTTTAAATTTGTTTACTTTAATGTTGTTTTTGATTATCAAAGAAATTATTTAATTATGCTTCTTTGAATGAAGTCAAACATATTTTATGAACTTTGATGTTCTTTCATTCTCATGGATTTCAAAATTTTCCATGAAAATGAACTTAAATTTTAATTCCATTTTCCATGAACTTTTGGAAATATCCATGTATCCAGTATGTTGAATAATATGGTAATTTTATTTTTAATTTCTTTGGTGAACTGTTATATATATTTTTTTAATTCTCACCAGTTATGCACAATAATTGGATTCTCTGTTACAACTAAAATAGTTCTCCTTGATGCAGAACACCCACCCCTGTCTCATCACAACTGTTACTCCCTGAGAAATATCCTCTATGGTCTATTAAAACATTCCACCCAACTGTATATAAACACACATAAATATTAAGGTTTTCCTAGGAGGGCTGGTGCTTCAATCTCTCCTAAGTTTTTAGCAATGATAGGAGGCTGTGGTAGTATCACATTTTGTTCTTTATCAGCAGTCCTATTGCCTTTTAATCTTTCTGATAATCATAGTAACTAGCCTGTAACATCTCATGGGTATCTCCTTGGAAAGAATTCCAAACGGATCATCTGCTTTGGTCATTATAAATCTCTGAAAGGCCCAAACACTGATAACCATTCAAGACCGGGCATCCATTGACACCGTCAGAAGTCCAGTCCCTTATTTCTGAAGGATCAGAGGGAGAAGGGGTGGAAATGTTGTCTGCACCTATAGGGGGAGGGTCTGGACACCTCATACTCTGACACCCTTAAGCAGGCCTGAGCTCCCTCTGGGTAAAGTACCCATAGTGACAAATAGAAGGTATCAGATGTGTGTTAGTGTCCATCAATTTCCATGCAAGCTCTGTCTCTCTGATAATCTGCATGTGCACAGAACTGAGAGGGCCAAAAACCAAAAGTCCTGGAAGGTATGCACAAGAGGTTCATTGTGAACAAGATTAGAACACACATGGGCAGTAGCCATCATCATGGGAAGAAACAAATTTTTCAGAGTAGAAAATAATTTGGATCTTTAAAAAGAAGTTAATGTTAAATCATTAATTGTGAGAAACTGCATTAAGATTCAAAGGATAGGTAATAATTTCATTTTTGTCCATTTTCCTTGTCTCTGATCTCTTGGTCTCATAAAACACACCTGCTGCTCATATACTGAGGTGAGATGGGAGCAGGTGGAATGGATGAGGAATGGGATCCTTATCAGCCATCTATTCTTTCCCATGGCCACCGTGCTAATGATGCTGGTATCCCTTCCTCTGGATCTGATCACTTCTCAGGCAGCAGCCTTATCTGGCCCTGCTAAACTCTGTAACTCCACTGTGATTTAGTTTTTGTTTGTTTGCATTTATGCTACTCTGGCACAAGTTTTTCTCTGAGGGTTTGGGACAGCCTGTGACAAGATTGACTGTCCTAACAAGGAGAAGAACTATGTCTCAGGGTTACTTTATGTGTATAAATATGTAGAACAAAGAAACGGGGGTAGGTTGTGATGTGGTCAAAAAGATCAATGAACTCAATTCTCTCCTACTTTGTGGTGAGAGTGTTCAGTTGTTCATGAGGACATTATGGAATGAATAGAAGTTACTTTTCTTTTTTTTTTTTTGACAGGCAGAGTGGACAGTGAGAGAGAGACAGAGAGAAAGGTCTTCCTTTTGCCATTGGTTCATCCTCCAATGGCTGCCGCGGTAGCTCGCTGCGGCCGGCGCACCGCGCTGTTCCGATGGCAGGAGCCAGGTGCTTATCCTGGTCTCCCCTGGGGTGCAGAGCCAAAACACTTGGGCCATCCTCCACTGCACTCCCTGGCCACAGCAGAGAGCTGGCCTGGAAGAGGGGCAACCGGGACAGGATCAGTGCCCCGACCGGGACTACAACCCGGTGTGCCGGCGCCGCAAGGCGGAGGATTAGCCTGTTGAGCCACGGCATGAATAGAAGTTACTTTTCATACTAGCAGGACCCTAATGGGTATCTCACATGTTCACTCTTTGTTTTTGGTCGTATTGATAATCAATGGTAATATTTGGGACCCAACTTCACTGAAGGCACTGGGTCAGCCATTCACATGCACCACCTAATTGACAGTCACCAGTCCCAGGAGGTAAGGACTTGAATAACACCCATTTTCCAGATGAAGAAATGGAGGCCCAGGGAGGTGAAGAAATCTGCCTAATTCACTGTCGAGTTCCCCAGTGGGGACCTGAACCTGGGCCTTCGAAGTCTTTATCTGTGAGCTACTGTGTGAAGACACAGAAGATAATTATATCAACTATATGCCCATACCCCTAATACCATCACAACTTTTAGCTGCTAGCCAGCTCACCAGACTAAGTCCTATGCCTATAGGAGTGGAAAGGAAGACACAGAGTTTGTCAAGGGGAGGGGCCAAAAATTTGGATTTTTGCAGCATCAGACAGGAAGGACACTGGGGATAATCTCCAGAAAGGATTTGATGGGAAAATAATTTGCATGTGTGCCTCGGGAAATGTCCAGGATGGAGAAGACACACATAAGTGAAGGTGCTGGAAGATCACTGCTGGATTTAAAGCAGAGAAATTTCTTAATATTTTAGGTAGGTCAGGGCCCAGTTTGCTAGTGAAAAGACACCTGATGAGATCATGATCAGCCATAGGCCTGGGATAACTAGGGAGTGAACCAGCAGATGGGAGATTTCTCTGTGTCTTCTCTCTCTAGCTTTGGTTTTCAAATAAATCAATAAATCTTTTTTAAAAAACAGACTGTAAAGAAAATTTCTAGGTGTGGTGCTGGGGCTAAGGCATAGTGGGCTAAGCCTTCACCCACAGCAGGTACCAGGTAAGGTCCAAGCTGCTTCTCTTCCAATCCATATCCCTGCTTATGACCTGGGAAAGAATAAAATGGCCTGAATCTTTGGGCCCCTGCACCCATGTGGGAGACCTGGAACAAGCTCCTGGCTCCTGTCTTCAGAATAGCTCAACTCTGGCCTTTGCAGCCATCTGGGGAGTGAAACAGCAAAAGGAAGAATGTTCTCTCTCTCTCTCTCTCTCTCTCTCTCTCTCTCTCTCTCTCTGTAACTCTACCAAATAAATAAATAATAAATAAATAAAACTTTAGAAAAAGAAAATTTCTGGAAATTAAGTGAAGGAATTATGTCATGGAATATTTATGTCATGGATATAAAATATTAATTATCAGTGCCATAAAATCCAGAGAAGAATATCCTGCAAAGGAGAAAGACCATTATCCCTGGATTATTCTGAGATGTGATAAACATGAAAGTCTCTAGGACCAATTGCAGAATTTAGATAAGAGTTGATGACCTAATAATGAAAATCCAGGTAGCCACAACCTCCTTGGGTTTGAATTGGAGTAAAGGAATTTACTCATGATACACATGGGTCATTGCAATAAATTCAAAGAAAAAATGAAAAATAAAATATAGGTATATATTATTATATATTGTTCAGTGATAATTCTGAGTAGAAATGAATAATTAGGTAGGGCAGTAATAGATATACAAGCAGACATAATAAGCATTTATAAAAGGTAATTCCCAAATTGCTCTTACTGATTTAAGAGTATACATGTCTGTTTTGAGTCTCATGTATGGACAATATAGTGGAATTCAACTAGAAATATAAATTCTGAGACTATAAAATGTACTGCAGTGTACAAGATTTTAAAATGTACAATTCTGGGTAAATAGTGATTAGACTACACATTCATGAATATAGGGCATTTTATGTTTTATTCACAGTATGAGACACACAATAGGTGCTCAATTACTGGGCTCATTTTTGTGAAACTAAGGCATTATATAATGTGGATTTTTTCTTTGTAAATTCATTTTAAAAAATTAAAATATATACTGTTTTTCATCTACTGGGAAGACAAAAGTAGAAAGAATATTTGATGGCACATAGGGGGTAAATCTGTGTTCTCAAGAATATTGCCAGAGAGAGGAACACCAAAGACACTGAGCAGCTTGTGCACTGAAAGCCGCCATGCCTGGGGTGTGATGGAAGTGGGGAACAGGGCATATGCAGCCAGGGGACAGCTAATGCAAGCTGAGTCAATCCTGGAAAGGATGTCTTCTGGTAACTTTCAGCCTCAGAGGGCAGGAAAGCTCTTTGCTACCTTGCTGTTATGGTAGAGGTTTTATATAAGAGTGAAGTAGGGCACGTTATTTCAGAGCAATTTGGAAAAAAATCTAGCAAACTTCAACATCATTCAGAAAAATATTTTACACGTATGCTTACATATGTAAGTGGAAAGATATAAATAGTTTGTTGGATTATAGAGTGCTTACTGGAGAGTATGTACATAATATATTCTGTAAAATTATAGACATAGCAAGGACTACTGTGGAATGAATCTGTAAATGCAAACACATAATCTTTGAAAGATGTTGAGTTAAACAAGCTATAGAAGAAACTTTTCTAATTATTGCATTTCTTAATCAAAAATCTTAAAAATATGACATTGAATTTTAACTTTAGTACTGACAACACTGTATATGTACACAAGTACTTGAATACAGATTACTCAGATAACTAAAACTATTTCTATAGGACATTTAGAACATCTCGCACATATCACCACTAAATTTCATTTTAAATGCAAAGAATTGTTTTTTTTTAAGAAAGTAGAAGCATATTACTAATAGAGGTGACCAAATTACTTTAAAAAAAGATTCATTTTATTTATTTGAAAGACAGAGTTACAGAGAGGCGGAGACAGAGAGAGAGGTCTTCCATCCACTGGTTCACTTCCCAGATGGCTGCAATGGCCAGAGCTGCGCCAATCCAAAACCAGGAGCCAGGAGCTTCTTCCAGATCTCCCATGTGGGTGCAGGAGCCCAAGGACTCGGGCCATCTACTGCTATCCCAGGCCATAGCAGAGAGCTGGATTGGAAGAGGAGCAGCCAGGGCTAGAACCGGCACCCATATGGGATGCCAGTGCTTCAGACCAATACCAGCACCAAATTACATTTTGCTATGTTAAATTTTCTTAAGCTTCTCTTTTCTGTCTTGTATTATCTTGAAGTCCTTCTCCACACTTCTCACAAAGGCAATAAACTGAACTTATATCATTGTAAAAATTAAAAGAAAGGGTAAGAAAGGAAGGAGGAGGGAGAGTGGAAATGAGACTAGAGTGGGAATTTCACTATGCCCCTAATTCTCTCTCTATGAAATACATGAAATTTTTTCTCCTTACATAAATAAAAGCTTTATAATAATTTTTAAAGTATAGATTTTCACCAGATTCCACCTAAATACCTTTCTGTAGCTGCCTGGGCCAGGTTATTTAACATCAATCATAATCTGAGGGGAAAATGTAGCTGCTTTTGAAATAGCCTCCATGCCAGGAAGGGAATCCTCAATTTTGAGAAATTAAAAGCAAGGTTATTTTATTGGATTGAAGAAATAATCTTTCCTCTTATTGCTCTCCCTCTGGGAACACATAATTTTAATTTTTCCTCAAATGTAAGCCAAGAGTTAAGTAAAGTGGAACAGTGTTTTTTCATAGAGGAAGGTGTAGTCATTAGAAAGGATATAGGCATGAAAGGGCAAGCACTGAGTAGCACATCTATATTCAACATTTTATGTATGTATATGTGTGAGTTATATATCCAGCTGATCACTGGGTAAGCATTATGCCTTTTCTTGTTTCAATGTTTAGTCACAAAAACTCAAAATCCATCACATTTAGGGTTTCCTTTCAATTGCTTTCACATCCACCTAGGTTTAACATTGTTCAACACATCCAAGTCCATAACTGGCTAAGTTTTTTTAATTGAAATGTGTACACAGACAGAATTAGTGTAATTAGGGGAATAAAATTATTTGTTACACATTGTCTACATGATTTTTTATAGGTAATGTGCATTTCTTAGGGGGAGGCATGGACTTTATTTTTGTTGCAATGCATACTTAACTTGTACCATGCGAAGCAATAGCTGTAACCCAAGAAAGAACACTATTTGAAAACTACTTTATATTCTCCATGTAACATGCTTGTTGCAATCAAAAGTGTTTTGTAAATGAAATATGTCAAGAATAATCATGAATTCCTCTAAACCTTCTAAATATAATCTCATGCTCATCTTTGCAGCAGCAAAACCCTTTAAGTAGGCATGTTTTATAAACATAATTCACACTTCCCTAATTCTGGGCTAACCACTAAGGTAACTTTTTACCTAATAACCCTGGAAAAGGATGTTCGCTGATTTTCTGCTTGACAGCATCTATAAACAACCCTAACAGCCACTTCCACAGTTTCATTTGCAAAACTGCATCTACGTCATTATATATATATATATATATATATATATATATATATATATATATATATAAAGCTCATCCATTCTGCAAAAGGTAGATTCAATCTCTGTATTATTTACACCTAATGCTTTCACTCAGACCTTCAAACAGAGATTTAAAAGAAAGATCCCAGGAGCTAAAAGTTCACATCCACATGGGGCCGCTTTCTGAGATCCCAGCCTTCATGGCCAGGTTCCTTCCATTGTATTCATTGCTTCTCTGGGGCTTCCTCCTGCTCTCTCCTAAGCTAAAAGGCAGGCGACCTGGCTCCTTCGGGGACCAGGCCTGCCTCGCTGAGGGTCCACCGATGACCCTGAATCCCTGGGAAAGTGGGATTTGGCTGGCACCTTGTTCAGTGGGCTGGGTGAGACTGGAGTCTGAGGACGCACACGTATTCTGCACCTCACAGGGGCAGGACCAGTGGCGAGAGGCCCCTGAGCCCGGCATTGCAGACAGAAGACAGGTGTTCCTCGTATACACTCAGGGGTCCCGGTCGGCTGCACCACGTCCAGGAGCAAGGCGGCGCAGAGAGGCACACCTGGCAGGCACCCACGTACCTGTCATGGTCCCTGGGCAGGAGGAGGAAGCTAGGCAGGGAGGGGCATATGTGCCTGCCACCCCACAGCCCCTCTCACCAGCTGTGCAGTCCTGTGAAATCCTCCAGGCCACCTCACCTGTCTCCCAGCCATGAGGATGCGCAGGCGCAGGCGCCCCGCAGCCAGGGCCATCCCAGGAGTCCTTGTTTGGAGAGGTAGTGCCTCCTAGCACAGCACGCGGCTTCCCTGCTCTTTCTAGCAGAAGGCTGGGGTAGCACACGTCACAGAAGGCGGGTCTATTGCCTGCCACGTTGGTGAGTTGCTTAGCAACGGGGAGGCCCAGCTTTGGAAGCTCTGAAGCTCTAGGGAGGATTCCGCTGCCCCGCCCCTGGCTTCCCTAAACTCCCTTCACACAGGAGCTGCCCAACATCTGGACCAACCTGGGCCCTATGAGAGGGTGACATTCTACAAATAACGTGCATTTAAACATTTTTGCAGACCTCCTGCTCGCAACCATGAATTCCAGTGTTTCACTATACTCTTTATGAGAACAAGTCCATTTCTAGGAAGATGGTAGCAGAGGTGGAGACCGAGACTGAGCAAACGCCCTGACAGGATGCTGAAGAGGACCAAGCTGCTGTCACATTAGGTGCTGTGGGAGCACCAGCCTCACTCCTTAGTTTCTGAAGACCTCACAGTTAAACCATGGTGGAAAAACTCATTTGTAAGTGATTTTCCTGAATTAAATGTGCTCGCTCAAAGTTAGGGGACACGAGATGCAGAGATTTGCCGCCCTGGGATGATTTCTGAGCCACTTTCCTTGATCATCTTTGACCAAAATTACAGTTATTCATGTGCAACAATGTGTTCCAAAACTAGCCCCAGTCAGCAAAGGGCCTTATAGAAGGCGAGTTCTTTGCTTTGAGAAACTTGAAAAGTGTAGCATGAGCTGATAGACAACTGAGAACGTAAACTCATTAAATCATCCACAATAAGAAATTTCATCTATTTAACCTTAGAAGTTTTAGAGTATCCTAGCAGTTACTCTAACAACATTCTTACAAAATGGTAGCAGCTGTGAGAATACTGAAAAGCAACTCAATATGAAACCTGTCTCCTGATAGGCCTTGTGCATGATATCCTTTAAAGATTCCAAGCTTTATTTCAGGTAGCTCTGCCTTTTAATGCAATTCATATTTCCTTTCTATTGTTTGTGGTAATAAAAGTTATTCTCAATACTGTTAAAAGATATTTAGGATGCACACCTGGTTTAGCTGCACGCAGAACAGGTTATTTTTAAAAAATCTTAACATTTGTTACATAGTTTTGAATTTGGTGTGCAAAAGCAGATTTTGGCAATTAAACTAACCTGAGTGAGAAGACATTAAATAAAGAAGTGCAGCTTTCAAATCTTTATAATTGACACCTTTGGAGGATCTGATGCATTACATGCTAACTCCTTTGTGAAATGAAGGAGTGAAATGAAGTTTCCAGTGTTATATTATTTGTTTTATTTATGTGTTGCAAACATAATACTTCATTAATAAACTATGAAATATTATTGTAAACCTTTAGGTCAAATTGGCTTGCTGCTACACAAATTGATAGTCTCACTTTGGAAATGTCAGTTGATATTATTTAACATTATTGGGAATAAACTAAAATTCATTCTTGGTGTACTTGCTGCATTCCTTTTTCATGAAATTTTACATGAATAGGCTTTCATGACAGTCAAGTTTATTCAGCTCTCAGAAATTCAAGTTCATCATTCAGTTTTTCTTTTACACAGTATTTATAATTATAATTTTGCTGATTTTTTCAATGTTATATTTTAACTTCAAAATTGTGTAAGAAAAGTGATAATTTTTTCTACGCACATGTTCATGCATTTCTAAATTAACAATTCATTAAAATAAATTAACAATTCAATAACTTAGCCTTACATCTAAAGTCATAGTTCTGAAAAACCAAGGATTTTAGTATTGCCAGACATGAGAAATATGTCTACAATATTAAAAAAGAATATGAAGCAGTGTTCCATATAGTTAAGTTATCTGAGATTGTTATCTTCTTCCATTTTTCACATCATGAAGGTAAAATTGAAGGTAAAATCTCTTAGTGTCGATAGCTTTCTCTTACTGGATAAATTCTTCTTAACTTTTTTATAAATCATAACATTTGGATGTAAATATTATTTGCATTTATTCACTCAATAACCATTTTGAACACCCACTATTTACTAAGTACAGTGTGGGGATTTCGGATCAACAAACATAGTCCTCATCCTTAACACTTCAAGGAAAAACAACAAAACCAATAAAAAAGTCTTGATAAGAGAAAAACAACACTAAATATACAAAGTAACTTCAACGACACAAGAAATGAACATTTTTTCCCTATCCAGTATTTACATTTCACCATTTTTGTCTTCAGCAGTGTAGACTTTTCAGCATTCCAAAGGAAAATATTCTAGTCTCTTTCTGAAGGCCTTTTTGTGTTCAGAATGTGTATGCCAACTTCCCACTTGCCTTAATTATAGTCTCTTCTTCACAAAGCCACCATGTTTCCAGGGAAACGTGAACTCTGTCAAAGTACAGCTAATTAATTAGATAGTCACCATTTTAATGGTTTGTTGCACAAGTTAAGTGGAACTATATACACTCCCAATGTTTCCTTTGAGGGTGCTAATAGTCATATAAATATTCAAGCTAGATCAAAAATAAATTTGATCAAATGGCATATGCAAGCATAAATCTATTTAAAGTGATAATCTGTAAGAATTCAAAATTACCTACCAAATAATGATAAATGTTAATGGAAAGTTTACTAAAATCATGATGCCAATTGTTGTTTTTAATAGTGATTTTTTTTTATTTATTTTTTTTATTTTTTTATTTTTTTTAAACTTTTATTTAATGAATATAAATTTCCAAAGTATAGCCCATGGGTTACAATGGCTTCCCCCCTCCCATAACTTCCCTCCCGCCCGCAATCCTCCCCCTTCCCACTCCCTTTCCCCTTCCATTCATGTAAAGATTCATTTTCAATTCTCTTTGTATACAGAAGATCAGTTTAGTATATATTAGGTAAAGATTTCAACATTTTGCCCATATAGCAACACAAAGTGAAAAAACTACCATTGGATTACTAATTATAGCATTAAATAGCAATGTACAGCACATTAAAGGCAGAGATCCTACATAATTTTTTTTCAAATTAATTAATTTTCTATGCCATTTCCATTTTAAAATAGTGATTCTTTTTTAACAAATTTTTGTTGCAATCTATATGAAAGCAAGTATCCCAAAAGCTCTGAAATCAGAGAGTAATATCCAAATTAATGTTATTAAAGTATTTGCCTATAAAGAATGATAGGAAATAACACATAATTTGATTATCTCATAGCTGATTTTCCTTTTAATGCCTTATTTGGGTTCTGGTAGAACACATGACCAGAAACCAATAACCCATAGTGTGTTGTGTTCATCTCAGAAGATAATGGATGCTTTCTGTGCTACTCTACACTTTCAGATATGGTAGAGAAAGTCACTTCAAATTGAACTTTATAATACACAGATCCTCCTCTATAGATGATCTATGCTCCTGGTTGAGGGAATGGGAGAAATAATGTTACTTTATAAACATAAGCAGTTTTATATTTATCAATCATATTTCATGTGATGCAAAGTGATAATGATCCATACATTTTATAGTAATATTTTGAATTGGCTGCTATAGCAGAGACCAAATAACAATAATTTAAATAAGATGAAAATTGTCTCTGTCACATATCAAAATTCCAATTTGTAAGTAATCTCAAGAAGTTGCAGTTTTCCCGCATGAAATACAACCCTTCTAAATTCTTGCCTTGTGTCTTACAGGATTACTGGACCAAGGTGGGCTTACCAGGAGTGAACACCAGGATCATACACCACCATCAAACACCACCATCAAATACAACCCACAGGAAGGAGGAAAAGGAAGTGAAGGACTGAAACCATGAGCATGACTCAGATGCTGCACCCCACTTTCACTTATATCCCACTAGCTAGAATTCAGTAATACACCTGTATTTCACCTTTTAGCAAATGCCTTGAAACACTGACCATTGAAGAACTCTCAGGTCTGCATATCTATCTCATCAGGAAATGAGCTAAGAAATCTCAACAGTTTCAAAATGTGTACTCCTCAACACCTACTTCACGCAGGCAAAGAGAAAAATGAGTAAAGGGCAATCAGTAAGAATGAGCCAAGAGGAACTGGATCACAAGCAGTTTTGTTATTATGGCAACAAGTTCCAGAAGTGTCATTCTGGAATCCATAGCCAAAACTTAATTTAATGGAAACAGCTAGTTCTAGGATACAGGTAAATAAGCCCCAACTAGTATCTGTGTACAACTGAAACTTGAACTGTCTTATTACTGTAGAAAGGGAAGATCCTCTTCTTGGGGATCATTAGAGGTATCTACCACATGTGCCAAACATGTTATATTGTCAGTTAAAAAAGAAGATGCAAAACAATTATAGTATAAATAAATATATAGCCATGCTAAGATGTCCTAATGCCTACTCAGTTCAGTGGATGTACTAATGATGAAAGGACCAAATGATAACCATGTGCTGAAGCCTTCATCATATTTTTTTCTAGATTTGCATGGCTCACCCTAATTGGTCTATATATTCTACCCACTGATTGGTTGAGTGGCTCAATCCATTATTAGTCTTATTACACTGATCTTTCCTGTACAAGTTCTATTCCTAGCACTACTCAAATCTGGAGCTTCACAATTGTTAAGAAAAATGGTCATGATGCTTCCACAAGTCCAGTAAAGTCTTCTGAGTTTTGTCCACATTCTATGCTTTTAACACCATCTACCACTATTTTCATTTGCTTAAGCAAATATGACTGAGGAAACAAGCTCCAATTCTTTATATTTTTGTGGGGTTTTACTTATGTGATTATCTTGAATGCTCTTCTCCATACATAGCTGCATATACATATTTATTCTATCAATAAGAATCAAATACCTACTGCTTGCTGACTATGTGTCAAGAACTATTTTATTTTTTAAAAACTTTTATTTAATGAATATAAATTTCCAATGTACAGCTTATGGATTACAATGGCTTCCCCCTCCCATAACTTCCTTCCCACCTGCAACCCTCCCCTCTCCCACTCCCTCTCCCCTTCCATTCACATCAAGATTCATTTTCTATTCTCTTTATATACAGAAGATCAATTTAGTATATATTAAGTAAAGATTTCAACAGTTTGCACCCACATAGAAACACAAAGGGAAACATACTGTTTGAGTACTAGTTATAGTATAAGTCACATGAACAGCACATTAAGGACAGAGATCCCACATGAACAGCAAGTGCACAGTGACTCCTATTGTTGATCCAACAAATTGACACTCTAATTTATGGCACCAGTAACCACCCTAGGCTCTCGTCATGAGTTACCAAGGCTATGGAAGCCTTCCAAGTTCGCCGACTCTGATCATATTTAGACAAGGTCATAAAAGACAGGGTGAGGATAGTAACCAATGATCCTAAGAGTGGCATTTTAAATACCAGGAATCTAGCAGTTAGCAAGAGACTTAGCACATGTTGAGAGGCTTAGATTTCATGGTAAGCAAAAGGCCAAGTGCCCTAAGAAGACTTCCCTAATTCTCCCTCTCACCCAAGACAGGAAGTCATCCTGTGTTCTTTGTTTTAATTCCCTGTAAGGGTAGAAATCCACAACTAACTCAGTTTTTTTTAAATCCTAACCATATATCCACAGTGTACTCAATAGATTTTGAATTAATGGAGGGAAGTAATTCTATGCTTTATTCTTATTCCATGTTGGCATCCTTGTTATTTTTCTGCAGTTTGAATTTTTATGAAGCACCCTCCTGAATTCTGGAACCCTGACAAGAACCCTTTAAAGCTCACATCATGGTGCTCCCCAGCTCAGCCTCTCAGGAAGCTCCCATCTGAGAGTAAAAGGTCCAGTTCTTCCATTCCTGTGAAACCCTGTAGGATCTGGCCACCCAGATTGGGAGTTAGAAGTTAACTTTTTAGTGAATCCTTCCCTGACTACTCTATTTACTCCCAGTAAACCCTTTATTGCTGCTCTAGCCCCTCCATTCCTCTTCATGTTTTATATTTTACCTCTGATATTTGTTAAACTAGTCCTATGTTTTCTTCCCCTACACACTAAACTCCTGAAGGCAGGGAATTATAAGGCATCACTTCATCCACAGCTCAGGAAACATTCCTGCCACATAGACTGTGTTAGTATTCTTTTTGTAGGGAAATTAATTGATGAATATTTTATAATATAGGCAGTAACCTTTACATTTCCAGTTGTAAAGAAACTGCCAATGATATAAATATTAAATATAGAAGTGAGAATAATTTATATTGTATACAGTACTTTTATGAGCTTACCATAAAAATATACATGTTCATTTAAAAAGGTAAAGTTGTTTGACTTAGGAAAGCTTTCTTCTGATTAAGATTTTGAGTAAACTAAAAGAAATTATGAGCAAATTGATAGTGTAGTTTTTCTCTATCCCATTCATAATTTATACAATTCATTTTGGAATTTTAAATCATCTTGATCTTGAAAGTGAGCAATTCTAATTCTTTCCCAAAATATCCAGACTTGTTACATGACATTTGTTATAGCAAATATCTTCCTCTCTTTATAGGATTTGTTATTTAATCTAGATGATATATCCATGCTACATATGTGTCGATCTCAGGATACAAACTGGGATCACCTGGGAATCTTGAAAACACTGATTCTTGGTCCCAACTGGAACATTTGGTATTTAATGTTCTTAATTATTCTGAGGTTTATTTAATTAGACTTCAATTCAGGGCTGATGATATTTGGGATATAGTATGATACAAATATATCAAAAAACTTCAGATAGCTGTTCAGTTTATTTAAAAATGCTTATTTAACAATGTTCTATTCCCCACTGCTTTGCATATCTTTTAAAATCATATTTCAGCAAAATAGAACTATTTTAGAAGTATTTAAATAAATATCTATTCTATTTATTAAAACTTGGTAATTTGTTTTAGAATTAGACACTGTTTTTGCTGTTAATTCAGATGCAGAATGTTTGTTCTAAATCTTACCATTTTACCAGTTTAATCTTCCAAATTACTTTTTAATATACCAAACCAAACATACCTTTGATGTTAAAATTATCATAAAAAGTCAGTCTAATTTATAGTAATATAATTTATCATTCAATATTTATGTTTTCCTAAGGAATTGTATATTTCATTTATAAGCAAACACCTCAGAAGACATTATTTTAGTCAAGTATTTTAATTGTATCTAATATATTTTACTTAAATTATGTTCTTCATATTTAAAAGAATTACACATTCAAAATATTTGAATGTAAAATAGGTCTGTATTCAACACTGAGATGTAATAAATGATGTTTTAATAAATTTCTACTCTTTTAAGTAGAAAAGAATAAACATTTACAAAGGGAACTACAGTCTTATTCCTTCTTCATCCTCCCAGAAGAGTAACCTCTAACTGATAATATCAGTTATAATCAGTATCAGTGGGGTCTATGAGTGTCACAGTTGTCTAGTCTGCAGCAGTTCACTGCAGTGCTAGAATGACTTTGACACAGACATGTGCTTTGAAAGGTGTGTGTTTTCAGTTAACAGAGAGTTGAGTGTCAGAAACCTGAGGGTTGTGTTAGCTGTAGCCATGATCCTTGTGGTGTGGGATATAGATGGGGTTACCTTGTCCAACTAGGAAAGCCAACATCATTCTGAGACTTGTGGCAACAATAGTTATGGCCCTAAGATTACGTGATGAGTATGGGATCTTCTCCAGGTCCTCTTGGGCGGCCATGGGTAATGCTGGGGTTTATAACACAAAAGCCCCAGTCCCAGCATAGACAATGTGAAGAAGAACTTGCCCTGGTCCTACAGGATGAATACATGTTTTCTGCGGATTGTGTGCCTGAAGAAGTGGAATTCATGAAACATCTTTTCTAGGTCCTGCATTCCGATGACTCTGGGGAATATATTATTAATAGTAATGGTCCCAGTGCTTCAGGGAAGGAAGGGTACCTTGTTCAGGTACCCTGTCTTTATAAAACTACCTTTTATAATATTTTCAAAAGATATGGTACTGTATGTTCTCAAGCATCTTACTACTAAAGATCAGCAGTTTTATAATTTAACTATTAGTTCATGTTTATTGAAATTATTATTGCTTTGGTTATAAAGTTTCAAAATTTGGGTGGCTTCTTAAAATTTTTGACCATAATTTGTCCCACATACTTCATTATTTCTCACCAGCCACTTGCAGAACAGTGATTATTCAGGAATATGTGTCCTGCTATAGAAGCAATTGCATAAAAGCTGTTTATCTGCTGTACTTTATTCTATTGTATGAATAAACCAGTCCGTTACTCAGTGGTTGTAAGATTGCTTTTTTTAAGGTTTATTCATTCATTTGAAAGTCAAAGTTATTGAGAGGAGATATATATAGAGAGAAATCTTTCATCCACTGGTTCACTCCCCACATGGCCTCAACAGTCAAGGCTGAGCCAGGCTGAAACCAGGAGCCAGGAGATTCTTCTGGGTCTTTTACATGGGTGCAAGGGCTGAAGGACTTGGGCCATCTTCCACTGCTTCCCCAGGTACACTAGCAGGGAGTTGGATTGGAAGTGAAACAGCTAGGAATCAAGCTGGTATCCATATGGGATGCCAGCACTGCAGATGGAGGCTTAACCTGTTGTGCCAAAATTCTGGCCCTGTGGTTTCTATGTGCAGTTTCACAACATCTTTTTATGTGACTCTATGTTCATATTGGCCAAAGTACACCAGATTTAGAATTACTGGTTGTTAAGATATAGCAATAACTTTAATAATGTTCATCATACTTGTGTCCAAATAGTATGTATATATGGATTTTGATACCAGGAACTAATAAGTATTCTTGTTTCCCAAATTATGGTTTTCTGGTTTCAGACCAAGAATTGTGGCAACCTGAAGGATATCCATTGCTGTGTTGTTTTAATTTTGTAATTCTCTGATATTTTCTTCCGAAGATCTTAATTATAGCAGTACTTCCTCTGTAGTGGAGCCTTTCCCGAGCTTTTTTATTAATTTTTCTATCTTTTTCTTATTAAGTTATGAAATGTTCTCATGATTTAGATATGTCTGAATATTTTCTATACATATGTTGCCATGGTCTGTGACTATGAGTTTTTATGCACATAAATTTTTAAATTTAATTTTAGGTGTTTATATTTACCAAATTCTCCCATTATGTATTTTTGTCTCATTTCAGAAATAATCATCTGATCCTGATACCCTGTTTTCTTTTATGTCTTATTATTATAATGTTCACATATACTGTTGCTAATTTTTAAAGCTTGGAAGTGAGGCTTTAATTTTAAATTTTACCTATGGAGAGGCATTTTTCAAAGTGAGAGGGAGAGATGGGGGTGTGGGAGAGGGAGAGAGGAGAGAGGAAAGAAGGAAGGAAGAAAGGAAGGAAGGAGGGAGGGAGGGAGGGAGGGAGGGAAGGGAAGGGAAGGGAAGGGAAGGGAAGGGAAGGGAAGGGAAGGGAAGGGAAGGGAAGAAAAAGGAGGGACAGCATCTCTTTGTTGATTACTGGGACTCAGGTGTCGGGGCTATCATTTTTGCCTTCCCAGGAACATTAGCAAGAAGCTGCAAGACTGTACATTGATAAATAATAACTGGGGACTCTTTATTCTGCCTCAGTACTCTATTTCCTTTTCTGCTGGTATCACACTGACTTCTTGCAGCTTTGTAAATTTTAAGTTTGGTAAGATGAGTTCTCTCTGTTTACATCCTCTTTGACATTCTTGCTCTCTTACCATTTGTAGGGATATTTGGACAGTCAAGTTTTATAGAAATTACTACTAGAACAAGATGGCCCAAGTACTTGGGCCACTGCATCAACGTGAGTTCAGCCACTGATAACCCATGTGGAAATCCTGAATGCAATTCCAAGCTCCTTGATTCACCCTGGCCCAGTGCTGGCTGTTACAGCCATTTTGGAAGTTAACCAGAAGATGGAAGACCTTTCTGTCTCTCCTCTATCACTCTGCCTTTTAGGTAGATAGATCTATTTAAAAAAACATTTTTTAAAAAATGTTTCTCTTAGGAAGAAACAATTTTCAAAATTGATCATTTGAATAAATAGATCTGGCACAATATTACATAAATAAAAAAATAAAATATATTGATGAAAACTCAGGTTTGCTATTACAATCTATGAGAAGATTGAAAATGAGTTTGTGAAAGTCCAAACTTTACTCTCAATAAAAATGTAGATGCATGCTTAACTCAATTATGGAGTATAACTAAAGCAAAATCACAGAGAAAGAAAAATCTTCATAAAGTTTAAAGTTTACATGGCTTTACAAACCTTAGCAGTCCCAACACACAGCTCAGAAAGTACTCCTAAGAGCAGGAGAGGCTTATGAGAGATAGTGTATTAGGCTTCTCAGTTCAGCAACAGTTTTTCTTGTTCATATGTTGTATAGTTTCACTTTCAAAAATAAAACTGCTATTTATAAGTCAAGTCATCTGATTATCAAGTTTAGAACTATTGCACAAAATGGAATCTACCAAGATCATTCAAAAGTTCTTTATACAAAGAATATTAATTGAAATTGATTCCTTTAAAGTTTGGATTTCATAGACTATTTTGCAGAAAGTGAATATTCTGAAGTATAAACTATATGCATAGTAATATAACTGCAACACGTTCCAAAGTCAAATATATTTTCATACTCATCTTTTGAATGAAATCTCTCACCTTTATTTCTATACATTAGTGAATATTAAAACTCTAATTTCTTAAGTCTGGTTCCATCTGTTAGAATTATCAATGCATTCATTAAGTGTACAATAAAGCAGAAGGTGGGCTTGATGAATGCATTCATTGTTTAAGATTTACTTATATATTTTGAAAGTCAGAGTTAAAGAGAAAGGGAGGGACACAGAGAGAAATGTTTGCTGGTTCACTCCTGGTCCAGTGCTGGACCAGATGAATGCCAGGAGCTGGGAGCTTCATCCAGCTATCCTGCATGGGGGCAGAGAATCAAACACTTGGGCAATCTTCACTGCTTTTCCCAGGCCATTATCAGGGATCTGGATCAGAGGTGAAGCACCTGGGACAGAAAGCAGTGTCTATGTGGGATGGTGAAATCACAAGCAGTGGCTTTACCTGCTATGCCACATGCTGGCCCCATGCATATTCAGTTTCTTTCTTTTTTTAAAAAAATATATATTCTGTAGCATGTTGTTTTTGGACTTGATTTTTTTGAAGATTTATTTATTTATTTGAGAGGCTGTTATAGAGATAGGGAGAGAGAGACAGAAATGTCTTCCATCCACTGGTTCACTCCTGAAATAGCTATGATGGCCAGAGTTAGACCAATTTGAAGCCAGGAGCCAGAAACTTCTTCTGGGTCTCCCATGTGGGTGCTGGGACCCAAGAATTTGGACCATCCTCCACTGATTTTTCAGGCCTTAGACACCAGAGAGCTAGATCAGAAGAGGAGCAGACAGGACACAAGCCAGTGCCCATATGAGATGCTGACACAGCAGGTGGAGGCTTAATCTACTATGCTATAGTGCAGACCCATGTATTGAATGTCAAACCTACAGTACTTGTTAAGCCTAAGAAAATATTACATTTTACTTTACCATCAAAAGCTAGATATGTTTGTTTTTCTAGTCAGAATATTTGATTTGTTCAGTGTTACTAATGTAACTAATGTAATGATTTAAATATATTATCAAATGTTAATTGTGATAATTTGTTATATTTGAAAAGGAATATAACACTCTATACATACGTACTAAATATAAGACCTTTAAAAGCATTTTAAATTTATTAGACAAATCTTTTGATATGTTTACACAATATATGAAAATTTGAATTCTATTTATTTAGGCACAACAGAATCTTTTTATTTACTACAATGCAGAAATACACTGTTTTATATATAATATTGATATTTATATATAATATTGATAGTTATAATCTCTATTTATTTATAAGGTAGCTTCAAAAAGTTTATAGAAAATTCACAGTATAATTGCATGGCATGATTCCATGAACCTTTGGAAAACCCTCATATACACACCTATGTGTATAAAAGTAAATGTATGAAAATATTAGATTATTCACCTGATATGTAACTTATCCTGGTTAATCTTTATTCTTTTAAGAGTAGTCACATATTTCATATGTATGTAATTGATCATTTGTACATATTCAGTGTACATACCAAATAACTCATCAAAATTCTTCATTTTAAGCCCAATAAGTGAAATTATATGTTACAGTTTCAACAAAGCAGTAATATGCAACATTAGGTTAACCATCATACTTTTGCAGAATAATAGTTCCATATTACTGTTCAATGTCAATAATAAGTAGAAGCTGTCACCAACCTAGCAGGCCATCTGAAAACTATCAGATCTCCTAAAGCTACCAGCTGAGAATAAGAGAGCTGTTCCAAGCAAACTGCAGATTTTAACTCTCATTTTCTTTCAAAGGCTCATGATCATCTGTGTTCTAGATGACCCTCAGCTACATGTACATTTTCCAAGTTTAGCTGTCTGTGTGAAAAAAAAAACTAGATCAGTATCATCTCTAATATTCACAGGCTAATCTATAGGTAATTATGAAAGTAAAATAATTTGGTCACTGATATCCATAGTTGTCTCTTCTATAAATGTCACCTACAAGGTGGTTATTTCTTCTTATGGAAAGTCCTACCTTCTCAAATGTATCTGCTCACATACATATTAAATAATTTAACCCCAGTTGTTATTTTTTAAAGATTTATTTTATTTATTTGAAAGGCAGAGTTACAGAGAGAGGTAGAGGCAGAGAGAGAGGTCTTTCATCCACTGGTTCACTTCTCAGATGAACGCAATGGATGGAGCTATGCCAATCTGAAGCCAGGAGCTAGGAGCTTCTTCTGGGTCTCCCACATGGGTACAAGGGCCCAAGGACTTGTTCCATCCTCTACTGCTTTTCCAGGCCATAGCAGAGAGCTGGGTCAGAAGTTAAGCAGCCAGAACAAGAACCAGCACCTATATGGGATGCCAGCGCTTCAGGACAGGGTTTTAACCCACTGTACCACAACCCCACAACCCACAACCCACAACCCACAACCCCACTGTAGTGGAATGAGAAGGCCATGCCAAGGTGGCCACTGGCAAGCGAGCATCAGTTACTCAGGAATGGCTTTGAAACCTACTTGGCAACAGAGCCTGCCTGGCAACAAGCTGTGATTGGATGGATTGGAAACTGCCTGGCAACAGGCTGTGATTGGATGGATTTGAAACTGCCTGGCAACAGGCTGTGATTGGATGGCTTTGGAAACTGCCTGGCAACAGGCTGTGATTGGATGGATTTGAAACTGCCTGGCAACAGACTGTGATTAGTTGGGGCATAGACCGCCCCTTGACCAGATTGGCTGGTCTTGGCTATATAAGCTGTTGTACCAACTGTAATAAATGAGTCTGTGGGCTGCTCGCCTCAAGCCTGCTTTCACCCGACTCCCGGGGTCTGTGTGGTGACTCCACGCCTCTTGCCCCCACCATGCTGCTCTTCTCAGAAATGAACCCACTGCAACATTGTTGAGAAATCAATGGCAACATCTGGCACACCAACGTGACTGAGAAAGAGACAGCGTGTCGGACTCGGCGAGGTCCCCCCTGGATTTCGGCAAGTAGGCCCCTCAGTGTTTTGTGTGCTGTTCAGTTCTGTGAGGGTGAGCACAGAACCCCCTCCTACGCCCCTTTCCTTGTCCTTGTCCTCGGTCTAAGTGACCCCAGGTTAGCACACACCGCCCTGAAGCGTACATCGCTTCTCGGCTCCTCCTTTTACTTTCGGTTCGCCCGGCGAATTCACATAAGGGACTGATCATCCCAGAATTCAGAACCAAGTCATCTTCCCTCACTCAAGAGAGGTGACGCTCCGGGGACACTGTGTGGACATACGGCCTTGACCGAACGAATCAAGGAAGTCCCCCACTAAGCACAGGACATACGTACGATCTGATACACCACTATCTGTTTGTCTAATGTAGGGAAACCTCCTGCAAAATGCCATCCACAGCTGAGGTGCTAGGAATTTCATTTGTTATGGCAGCAGTGCTGTACGTGTCTTTCCTTTGGCTAGAATTGGCATACCATGCCACTCTTAAGCGCTCAGACATGGGAAAGATACCCCCCTCTCAAAATCCCATGCAGATTATCAAAGATAGTGAATCTTTGAGTGATAAGAGCCTGTTACTCCAGGCCTCTGTCTCACAGACAATGGTTGGTGACTTAGGGAGAGAGAGCTCCGACAGTGAAAAAAAAATGTAGCATACAAGGTAGCAAACAAGGTAGCAATGCCTAGTCAGCTACCCCCCACATACCTGTGGGATGAACTAAGAGGACCTCTAGACAATAACTCATGCAAGGTCATCCCATCCGCACCCAGTGAGGATCCCCACATTTGTGGCAGTACTTGGGCACCCCAAGCTCTCAGGGCAGCCGCTAGATCCCATGACATCAGCAGGTTTGCTGTTAATGTTGAAGTGTATGCAAAATTCAGGCCCTGGATTCCAATGCCTTTAAAAAGGCTTCTATTAACAAAATGTCGAGGATATGCTTGTGTCTTTCCAGAGAATGCAGAACAGCCCATTTGGGTACCAGCCAGAAACATCAAGCCTGCAACTGACAGCCAACCAGAACCAGCTGAACAAGACTGAGACTCCTCCTTATTATCAGACACACCTGCCCTATCATCCTACCCTGAGAAACTGCCCAAAGCCATATCTGTTACTGTTGTGTACCCCACTAGCTCTGTTCAGCCACTCAAATGGCCCATAGCCTGTGTGTGGATATGCCATTCCTGATAACCATTATTCCTCATTCCTACCCCTATCTGAGCAAGCAATCCTGTGGTCTCTCAATTTGAGCACTGGTTAGATCCCCTGGGGGACAACCTAAGACAGGCACAGCTGCATACGGAGACCACATGGAAACGGGGTCAACAATGGTATGGCCAAGAATCATGCCTCCCGTTGCTCAAAAATAAATGAAAAGGGGAAAATGTAGTGGAATGAGAAGGCCATGCCAAAGTGGCCACTGGCAAGTGAGCATCAGTTACTCAGGAATGGCTTTGAAACCCACTTGGAAATGGAGCCTGCCTGGCGACAGGCTGTGATTGGATCGATTGGAAACTGCCTGGTGACAGGCTGTGATTGGATGGCTTTGGAAACTGCCTGGCAACAGGCTGTGATTGGATGGCTTTGGAAACTGCCTGGCAACAGGCTGTGATTGGATGGATTTGAAACTGCCTGGCAACAGACTGTGATTAGTTGGGGCATAGACCGCCCCTTGACCAGATTGGCTGGTCTTGGCTATATAAGCTGTTGTACCAACTGTAATAAATGAGTCTGCGGGCTGCTCGCCTCAAGCCTGCTTTCACCCGACTCCCGGGGTCTGTGTGGTGATTCCACACCTCTTGCCTCCACCACGCTGCTCCTCTCAGAAACGAACCCACTGCTACATTGTTGAGAAATCAATGGCAACACCCCACTTGGTATTACACACATTCATCCTATAATTCAAATAACTGACAGATGTATAATCTTCTAAGTGTATTTGCAATTGAATAGAAAAGAAAATGTTCAAATCTCAAAACAAAATACAATTCTAAATTTCAAATATGGCCAATCCTAAATAGAACACCTATTAAAAAGTCATCACTGTTGCTAGTTAGCAACTCGTAACACTAGCCGTACATTTCATTACATATGTTTACCTTATGTACAAAATGCTGTGAGGAACTGTGTGCTGTACTCCAATGATTAAGCTCTCTTTCACTTAGCTTTGTAGCATTATAGAAACTCAAAATGTTCTTAGTGAAAACTTGCATATAACAAATTTAATGTAATTCAGTGTTTTACAAGGGCACATTTTCTACATGTTAACTAAAAATAAAACCTTATATGTTAGAAATAGCCTCATGCTCAGAAAAATTAATCAGTTCTAAGAAGCATATATTCAAATTTAATATTCTATACTTAATGTTATCTAAAATTTATGCCAATATTTTTCTAATTGTTATACAGAGAAAAGGGTTATGGAAAACTGATGTTTGATATTTTCTGCTACTTCAAGGCGGATCTGTTTAAGAAGTTATCATACCTTTCACATTAGCAAAAGCACGTTTTGTTGTACTTCATTTTAAATCCTCAATTACTTTAAAAGTTTTAGATATAAACAATGAGCCTCTATGTATAAAGTATTCATGTATACATGTATCTATTAAATATATAAATGCATAATGTAAAAAGCTACACATAAGTCGGTGATGGTCGTTTCTTTATAATTTCCTGTTGCCATTGAATTCTCAACAATGTTCTTTTCTGAGAGGAGCAGTGTGGTGGGGGCAAGAGGCGCGGAGTCAACACACAGACTCCGGGAGTTGGGTGAAAGCAGGCTTGAGGCGAGCAGCCCACAGACTCGTTTATTACAGTTGGTACAACAGCTTATATACCCAAGACCAGCCAATCTGGTCAAGGGGCGGTCTATGTCCCAACCAATCACAGCCTGTTGCCAGGCAGTTTCCAAAGCCATCCAATCACAGCCTGTCGCCAGGTAGTTTCAAATCCATCCAATCACAGCCTGTCGCCAGGCAGTTTCCAGAGCCATCCAATCATAGCCTGTCACCAGGCAGTTTACAGAGCCATCCAATCACAGCCTGTTGCCAGGCAGTTTCCAAAGCCAGGTGGGTTTCAAAGCCATTCCTGAGTAACTGATGCTCACTTGCCAGCGGCCACCTTGGCATGGCCTTCTCATTCCACTACAATTTCCAAAGGATAATTATGCATTTACTGGATCCTTGCCTGTAGATGAAGATGAAAGG
Organism: Lepus europaeus; assembly: GCF_033115175.1. Lineage (NCBI taxonomy): Eukaryota > Metazoa > Chordata > Mammalia > Lagomorpha > Leporidae > Lepus > Lepus europaeus. The sequence goes on from NW_026909276.1 coordinate 694,564, forward strand.
ACAAATCTACTGGTTTTCTCCCTATTCAACTTTTTCCATTTGACACATAGTACAGCATAAAAGTGATTCTCAGGTATTTTTCTAGAAGAGGGAAACTATTATTAAAATTATGTCCTTTTCACAGAAATGAACATTTTTAGAGGCCATCTTTTTGCATTGATATTCTGCAATTAATCTACTTGTGGTAACACTGGTAGTGGTTGTGCAGCAACAGTGACAGTGTAATAACGTCATGACAAAGAGCAAAGCCTGAAAAGGAGGAGTCACACACTTTTCTCCATTAGAATGTAACAGATAGCTTTCAAAACACAAATGATAAAATAATTGTTTAAGAGCCTGATTTATTTTTAGACATAGCCATGAATAATTTTTTCCTAGTGTTCACAATTCAATGCCATGGTATAAACAGCCTGTCTAACCACAGTTTTTGGGTGCCTCCCTTGCACTGGCCCATTTTTTATTAATAAATTTTATTTTTCTTTAAGACGATCTTAAAACTTTGTTTCAAAATTCCAAAATCTGGATCTCCCTTTCTTTATGATTGTTTCGATGCTCCAGGATACCCATACAATTTAATTGTATTCAACAATATAAAGGAAATGGCTATCATGTCACAGATATCCAGGTGGAATCCTTAAATGTGTGTTTCTATGTGAAAGGGCAAAACCAAAATTATGGGAAACAAATTAGTGTTTGTGACATATGCAGAAAAAATGATGTGTATGTAAAGCACAGGGAAGTGTTAGAGTGTTGAAACTATCCTGGAGGATGATATTACACTATGAGTCTCTCCAAATCTATAGATCTTTAATGTCTGCAGATTAAAAATAAATAACGTCAGGGAGTTCAGGAACTGAACACAGAATGTGAAGAAAGAAGCAATAATGTATTTTGAATGTATCAAACAACCTCATTGAAGGATATGAAGATGGTGCTAACTTAGGAAATTGTAAAAGTGAGTGGAGGGGTGTGTATTGTGGCAAAGCAGGTAAAGCTGATGCCTGTGATACTGGCATCCAAACTGGCATCCAAACTGGGTGGTGACTCATGTCTTGGCTGTCTCAATTACAATCCAGCTCCCTGATAATGATATGGGAAAAAAAAACAGTGGAAGCTGGCCCAAGTGTTTGGGCCCCTATCCTCTATGTGGAAACACTAAGGAAGATCCTGGCTCCTGGTTTTGGTCTGGACAGTCCTGGACATTGAAATCATCTGGATGGGTGAATCAACATATGGAAGATTCTCTCTCTCTCACTCTCTCTCTCTCTCTCTCTCTCTCTCTCTCTCTCTCTCTCTCTGTGTATGTCTTTCTGTCTTTCCCTCTCTGTAATTCTGACTTTCAATAAATCAATAAATCTGAAAAAAGAAAGTAATTGGATGTTGCTGTGGATTCTTTCTGAGAGGAGGAGTGTGGTGGGGGTAAAAGATGCAGAGTCACCACACAGACCCTGGGAGTTGGGTGAAAGCAGGCCAGAGGTGAGCAGCCCACAGACTCATTTATTTCAGTTGCTACAGCAGCTTAAATAGCCAAGGCAGCCAATCTGGTCAAGGGGAAATCTATGCCCTAACCAGTCACAGCCTGTTGCCAGGCAGTTCCCGAAGTCATCTAATCACAGCCCATTGCCAGGCAGGCTACATTGCCATGTGGTTTCTGAAGCCATCCAATCACAGCCTGTTGCCAGACAATTTCTGTTGCCAGCGGCCATCTTGGCATGACCTTCTCATTCCACCACAATTGCAGTCTGGCGAAGTAAGGATAAAGTACTGTTCTCTGGTTCTGCAAGTAAATAACCACCAGAGTTGTGGCTTCACAATTTTGACATGGTTAAGTGGCATGTTTTAAGGTGGAACAAGTAAGTGGAAGGAGACAGACTTGTCACTATTGGAGTGAGACTTTATAACTCAGTAAGAGAAGCATCCAGAAAGATATATGTGTTGATGGATCACAGTTGAAGACATCAGTATTAACCCTTGCTCAGTTGAATATAGATGCAGAATATCACAGAGACACATTTGTAGATCCATGATATTCATGGGTTATTAACTACACATTTAGTTCCTTGTTGCCAAAGAGCCTACACATGCACCAAAACCCCCAAATGAAGAATGCCTAGCTGAATAGTTTTTTGTTGAGTTGATTCCCATTTGGAGTCACCTCATGTCTTTGCATCTATCCAAATGAGACACAATGTGCTCATGACTGACAGACACTGATGTTGCTCAGAAATCTGCAAGAGTAAAGAATCAGAAGAACAAGGGCAAAAGCTAGAGGTATCCTTTATATCCAGAAGATGCAGAGAACATACTAATGAAAACCTCACAATAGCTTTTAGACATGCATTCAAATTTTATATAGAAGTAAACTCAGGGCAAATATGCAGAAAGACCCAAGACCAACTTCAAGATGTAAAAGCTAAAATATCTGAAAAGAGTAATTTCTGGAATGCAAGTTGTGCAGATGAGACATAAAAGAAAAGAAGAGTGAACATGAAAACAGAGCTACATAAAACACCAAAACAAAATTTGGGGAGAACAAAAGATTAAAAAGGCTGAACAGATCATCATTCCAATTATATATTTAAATAGGGCCTCAAAAAAGTCAGGTGGATGTTTGGGGAAATTATGGCCGCATTTTTCAAACTTGACAAACATATAAATCCATAGTGTTTATTGCATCCAAACATGAAATGAAAAAAAAATTTACTGTGCCACATCAGATCATAATTACAGTACATAAAATCAAAAATAAAATTAAAATTCAAAAAGCTCACATTCCAACATGTTTGAATAGGGAAAAGACATGCTAATTTTGATTAGAAGAAAATACCAGAAAAACAAGGGAGAATCTGTCAATGGAGTTTTAAATGAAAGGCCTATAGAAAGAAGAGAGCCTCTGGGAAGGAGCAATGATTGTACACACATCAGCAGCTTGTAGGTCACCACCAGCAACTCCCATGGCCAGTGTCTAGAGGAGAGGCTATCTTCCAAGAGTGAGGTGAGAGGAATCTGTGGAAGCTCTGTGCCACTGCTGATCTTGTCTGAGAAAGTGATTCATGGTTCCTAATGAGTCCAGGCAGATGAGTTGGCAGGAGAAAGAGTGCTCACTTAATTCGTTGAATGGGAGGCATATTTATTTCCTCTTTCCCCTCAAGATGCACATCAGCTAGATGGAACAGCACCATTTTACCAGAATAAGGCTGCTGCAGCCCAAGTATATCTGGCAGATTTGTCAGAGAGAGAAATTAATAATCTACACTGACTTTGAATGTAGGAAGACTAGCTGGCAGAGGATAATGTGTCCACTTAAATCTGGGAACAGAGGTTATGTTGCTTCACTCCCCTACCCTCCTCGGACCTGGATCAGGGATGGGGTGGCTTTCTGGATAGGAAGGCTTATAGGGAAGAGTGGATTCCATGCAGCCTGTGACTACAGGAATACTGCACCCTGTGACTGCGGGAATCCACTGACTGCAATAGGTGGAGAAATCAATAAGTTCATAGGGTATGCCTGGGTCTTGGGCAATTAGCGAGTCCAATTTTAGAAGTTCAGAATTCCTTGAGTGCTGGGAATGGACAATGCAGAAGGCTTCATGCTAACACTACAAAATGCATAGATTATACAGTTCATGTGCCTTTGTGGTGGGGGCAGGCTCAAAGGGGTTCACCTTGCACAGAGAAGGGTGGAGGCAGTGATCACACATGCCAGGGTGATAATCTCCTTGACCCTACTGGCTACAGAGCACTATCATAAATAATTTGGAGGTTATCATGGAATGTTGCCCCACCCACAAATGTTGGCCTGAGCTCCTGCCCCACCATTACACACCTCTGGATACCCCCCAAAGTTGCTGGCATCCCACTATGCCTAGAGGCAAATTCCAAAAAAACTTCAGAGGAAATATTAGCAGTTTCTCCAGATGCATAAAATTAGAATAGAAATACAAGAAACATGAATAAGATATATAATATGACTCCCAAATGGAACACCATAAGACTTCAATATTGGACTGTGGGCTGGTGCCACGGCTCACCAGGTTAATCTTCCACCTGTGGAGACGGCACTCCAGCTTCTAGTCCTGGTTGGGTGCTGGTTCTGTCCCAGTTGCTCCTCTTCCAGTCCAGCTCTCTGCTGTGCCCCGGGCCGGCAGAGGAGGATGGCCCAAGTGCTTTGGCCCTGCACCTGCATGGGAGACCAGGAGGAAGCACTTGGCTCCTAGCTTCAGATAGGTGCAGCACGCTGGCTGTAGTGGGCATTTGGGGGGTGAACCAATCAAAGGAAGACCATTTTCTCTGTTTCTCTCTCTCACTGTCTAACTCTGCCTGTCAAAAAAAATATTGGACTGTGAAGATGAGGAGACTGCTGAAATGCAGGAAAAGGGAATCAAAAGGTTGATTGCAAGGCAATACAAAAACACAGAAGGAATTACATGAGTGAAATCTGTGGATGACATAGATGAGGAATTCTGCTAAGAAATAAGAAATATTTGAAAAATCCAACTAAAATTTTAGAAATGAAGAATTCAATGTGTCAAAGAGAAATCACAGTGGAAAGATTAAACAAAAGACCCAGTGGGGCTGAAGAATAGCTGAGCTAAAAGAAAAAGTTTTTGAATTATCTCAGACAATAAAGCAGAAGAAAAACTTGGGAAGAAAATAAAATAGTGTTTGGGATTCATGGGGCACCATCAAGCAAAAAAGTAAATGTATCTTGGGCATTCTTGAAGGTGTGTAAAAGCAGAATGACTCAGAAAACTCACTCAGTAAAATAACAGCAGAGGATTTCTCTAATTTGGACAATGACATGAACAGCACACAGAATCCCATATAGCCATGATCAGAGAAGATCTTCAACATTAAACATTATATTTAAACTTTCTTTTTTTTTTGACAGGCAGAGTCAGACAGCGAGACAGAGAGAAGGGTCTTCCTTCCATTGGTTCACCCCCCAAATGGCCACTACAGCCAGCACTCTGTGCTGATCCAAAGCCAGGAGCCAGGTGCTTTTTCCTGGTCTCCCATGTGGGTGCGGGGCCCAAGCACTTGGACCATCCTCCACCGCCTTCCCAGGCCACAGCAGAGAGCTGGACTGGAAGAGGAGCAACCGGGCAGAACAAGTACCCTAACCAGGACTAGAACCCGGAATGCCAGCTCCGCAGGATTAGCCTAGTGAACTGCAGTGCCGGCCTATATCCAAACTTTCAAAAGTAAAACACAAATAAATTATCTGAAAATGTGCAAGAAAAAGCCAAAATGTCTTTAAAGGATTGACAATAGATTCCTTATCAAAAATTATTAGTTGAAAAAGAGAATGAAGAGATAGTCCAAACCATCTCCAAAAAGAATAAACTCTCAATCCAAAATACTGGACTCAGCAAAGCTTTCATTTATAAATGAAGGTGAAATAAAGACCTTCTAAAATAAAAAATTTAATTTGTCATGGTTCATCCAGCCTTACAAATGATAGTTAAGTTTGTGTTACACAAAAATAGAGGAATACAGTTTCTTGGAAGATTTTGAATGTAGAAAATCTAATAATAGTATAAGGCAGATCCAAAGCAGGCAACAGGAATATGAACAGAAAAATGATAAGATCAAGTCATCATTTATCAATAATAACTTTGAATGTAAATGGACTGAACTTTCCAATTTAAATACAAAGACAGGATGCTTGGATTAAAAAGCCAGATCTTGCTGCCTACAAGAAACACAGCTTACCAACAAACACACAAAATGAAAGTGAAAGGCTGGGAAATGATGTTCCATGCAAATGGAAATCAAAAATGAGATGGAGTAACTCTTTTAACATGAAACAAAATGGAATTCAAAACCATAACTGTTAGAAGGAAAACAGTCATTATGTAATGATAAAAATATCAACTCACCAGAAAGATATGAGTATAGTAAATGAGTATCCACTCAATGCTAGAGCACCTGATTACTTAAAACAAATGTTATGGATTTAAGGGAAATATAGGCTCCAAGATGATAATGATGAAGGGAGCTCCAACACCCCACTTTCATCATGAACAGATCAACTAGGTAAAAAATAAAAACAAAAGAGATAATCTACACTATAGACAAAACTGATGCAATATCTAGAATATTTCATTCCACAGACACAAACTACAGTTTTCATCTATATATGGATCATTCTACAGTATAGAACCTATGCTAAGAAATAAAGCAAGTCTCACAAACTTTTAAAAATGAAGCCATATCATGTATGTTTTTTTATCACAATGGAAATAAGCTTTAAATTAATAAAATAAGAAACACTAGAAATTATACAAACACATGAAGACTGAACAAAATGCTCCTGAATGAATAACAGGTCATAGAAAAAAATCAAGAGGGAAATTCAAAAATTCCTTTAAACAAATGGCAATAAAGTAACATATCAAAATTTTATGATACAGCAAAAACAGTATTAAGGGGAAAGATTATAGCAATTATTATCTACATCAAGAAATTGGAAAGATATGAAGTATATGATCTAGGAACAAATCTCAAGGATTTGGAAAAACAAGCACAAATTGGACCCCCTATTAATAGGAGAAAATAAATAATAAAAATTAGAGAAGAAATAAGCAAAATTGAAATAAAAAGTAAAGCAGGGGGTGGAGCCAAGATAGCGGAAGAGTGAGGGTGCGCACCAACAGTTCAGGAAAAGAAAGTTTAACAAAAGTGGAGTTACCTCAGGAAGAGACTCAGAAAAAAAAACTGCAGAGGAAACTCTTCTGGATCTAGTGGATGTGACACGGAGGACCTACGGGGAGAGCAAGGTGGCCCACTGCCACCGAGCTGCGCCGAGCCATGCCTAGCCGCGCCGAGCTGCACCAAGCTGTGCCATGTACATGGGAGCCGCGAGAGTTGGGGAAAACAGTGAGCCCAGCCACAGAAGCCCAGCCACAGAGTTTGAGCCCCAGTGCTGGAAGGAAAGGTAACCCAAGACATTGGCCGGGAAGGTTATAGTGTGGTCTGAACTCACACGGGGGGGGGGGACTGCACCAGGCTGACTGGAGGAGAGAAAAAAAAAGCGAATAAATAAGGGGAACCAGCAGGGACACTAGCCTCTCTCTGCACTCTCCTTACAAAGCCCAGCAAGACAAAGAGCAGGCACCACTTTACATATGTAAAACAAACTCCTTAGCCTAGGCAACCCGGTGAGTTGTGTGGGATTTCTTCCCAACTGAGTCTAAAAAAAAAAAGAGAGAGAGAGAGAGAGAGAGAGAGAGAGAGAGAGAGAGAGAGAGAGAGAAAGCCAGAGAGCAAGCCAGAGAACAATCTGGGTGAGTTACCCTGGGCCTTAACCCTGAAGAACCAAACAGAGCTCTTTGGCCACACCTCCAAGATGCCAAAGAAATGTAGAAACCAAGGTAACAAGAGCAAGGAAGACACTATGATGCCCCCAAATGAAAAAGACACCCCAATTCAAGATTATGAAGATGATGAGATAGAAGAAATGCAAGAAGTGGATCTCAAAAAATTGGTAAGATCATTAAGAAGCTCTCAAAAACAAATTCTTGAACTACAGAAATCCTTAATGGACAAGATAGAAAATCTCTCTTGTGAAAATGAAATATTAAGGAGGAATCAAAATGAAATGAAACAACTAGTAGAACAAGAAACAGTGATAGCGATAAGAAACCATAATGAAATGAAGAATCCAATAGATCAAATGACAAACACATTAGGGAGCCTGAGATAAAAAGTAAAGCAAAGATCAGTGAAATAAAGTCTTTGTTTTCTGGTAAAAATAAACAAAATCAATAAACCACTGGCCCAACTATTGGAAAAGGGCAAAAGACTCAAGTTAATAACATTAGAAATAAAAGAGTTCTTTCAACTGATGGTACTGAAATGAAAAGAATCATTAGAATGATTACAAACAGCTGTATGGAAATAAATTGGAACATCAGCAAGAAATAGATTTCTGCATATATACAATCTATCATAATTGAGACATTGAGACACAGAAAAACTTGAATAGACTAATAACCAAGATGAAGGGTTAATCTGTAATAAATATCCTCTGAACAGAGAAAAGTCCAGGACTGGATGGCTTTAGTGTTGAGTTCTATCAAACTTTTAAAGAACTATTCTAGATTCATCTTAAACTATTTGAAACAGTTTAAAAGTGAAGGAATCCTGCCAAGTTTCTATCAGGCCAGCATCATCATAATTCCAAAACTGGAAAAACATACAACAAAAAGGAACAATAAACTAATATGCATTTTGAATGCTGGCACCAAGTTTCTCTACAAGATACTAGATAACCAAATCAAACAACACATCAAAAACATCATCCACACAGAGCAAATGGGCTTTATGCTAGAGAAAGAAATACACAAGGATGGTTCAACACACAGAAATCAATAAGCACAATACATATCATTAACAAATTATGAAGAAGAACTGCATAGTTATCTCAACAGACACAGAGAAAGTATTTGATAAAATACAAATTCCTTACATGATAAAAAAACTTCAGCAAAATGAGTACAGAAGGAAGAAAATCAACTCAATATATGACACACTCATATCCTGCATCACATTGAATGGGAAATAATTGTAAGTATCCCCACTAATATCCAGAACCAGAAAAGGATGCCTTAGATCCTCCATTGCTATCCAATATTGTTCTAGATTTGTCCACATTGGAAAAGAAAAACAAATAAAAGAATACAATGTGAAAAGGAGGGAGTCTAATTATTCCTGTTTTGTGAATGGCATGATACTATGTATTGGAAAAAAAAGCTTGCTAAAACAATATGGTAACTAATAAAAGTTTGACAAAGTTTCAAGATACAAAAACAACACTCAAAAATCAATGATATCTATATAAACAAACAATGCCATTGCTGAGAAAGAACATGTAAGATCGGTATAACTCACAATACATATAAAACTTTAAATAGCTTGGTATAAATTTAACCAAGGATGTGAAAGATCACTACAATGAAAATTACAAAACATTAAGGAAAGTAATAGAAGAAACACAAAATGGAGAAAAAAATCTTCTATGTGTATTGTAAAAATTAATGTCAAAAATGCCCATACTATCTAAAGCAGTTTGCAGATTTAATGTAATCCCAATCAACATATGAAGGGTATTCTTCATAGATCTAGAACAAAAATAATAAAATTGATATGGAAAAACAAGAGACTCCAAATAACTAAAACAAACCTAAATGACTAAAACAAAGTCAGAGGCAAAATACCAGATTTCAAGACACACAGGATAGCTGTAATGAAAACAGCCAGACAGAGAGGTAGAAAATATTTATTGGTATGGGAGAGGGAGTAGGAGATGGGATGAGAGTGGGGGTGGGAGGGTGAGAATGGGGGGAAGAAATACTATATCCATAAAAGCTATACATATGCAATTTGTATTCATTAAATAAAAACCTTAAAAGCAAAAAATTATAATCCATACATATGGTGAAATGTTAATATTAGTGTTAAATAATAAGGTCAGGAAACTCAACAACAAAACAAGCAATACAGTTGAGAAATGGGTGAGGGAAATGAAAAGACATTTTTCAATTGATAAAATACAAATAGCCAACAGACTCATGAAATGCTCAGGATCATTATTATGCAAATAAAAACCCCAATGATGTATCACATCACCCCAGTTAGAGAGGCTATCTTCCAAACAATCAAAAATGTTGCAGAGCACACAGGGATAAGTGGACTCTAATACCCTGTTGGTGGGAATGTAACCCATTATGGAAGACATTATGAAGATTCCTAATAAATCTATAGACCTACCATATAACACAGCCATCCCACTCCTGGGAATTTACCCAAATGAAATGACATTGGTATAAGAAAGAACTTTTTGTACCCAATTTTTATAGTAGCTCAATTCTCAATATATAAGATATGCAATCAATCCCCATGTCCATTAACAGATGACTGGATAAAGAAAACATGAGGGCAATTCCAAGATGGTGGAATAGGGAATGGTGCACCACACTTGGCTAAGGATTAATAGTAAAGGCAGTATGTGCAGAATTAGAAAACTGCACGACTGGTGTTGGCATCTCCTATGTGCACCATTTCAAGTCTTGGGTGCTCCACTTCCAATCCAGCTCCTTGCTAGTGACCCTGGGAATGCAGAAGATGATGTCTCAAGTCTTTGGTTCCATGCAGCAATATGGCAGACCAGGAAGAAGCCCTGCCTCCTCTTTTTCAAGAAGCTGAGTTCTAGCTGTTTCAGCCACTTGTGGAGTGAACCTGTAGATAGAAGACCCCTATCTCTGTATGTCTCTATCCCTCTCCTGTAATTCTTCCATATAAATAAAATAAATAAAATAAACAAAGATAAAGAAAAAGCCATAGTGGAACTTCTATGGAAGGAAGGGGAATTCTAGGGAGCTGTGTGAATGTGTGGATGTGCAGCATGAACATGGACAAAGCATATGACTCCAGCAGTGGAGATCAAGAAAGGTTACCAGCTTGAAGATGGATTTTAGGTCAGACTGCAGCAATCTTTGGTGATTTAGCCAGTGTGAATTTATTCAGGAGCCTCAAACATTAGAAGGTAACCTTGGTCCCAGTGGAAATGGAAGGGGCATGTTTGACTCATCCCACCCTCCCCACCATGGTGTCTGCTGCAATTAGGAAAGGAGGTTGCCATTTCAGGCTAAAATAGCTGCTGCAAAAGGCTTTATGCACATACTCAGCAACTGGATGAGACAGGATGGCATCTTCTAAGCAGTACTGTCAGCAATGATGGGGATACAGCAACATTGGCTCTTGTGTACACATATAATTCAGAGATTCTAAATAGAGGGAAAAATCCATGGTCATCACTGACTTTGAGCCTGACTGGGGAAGACTGATAGTGGGCTGGACACCCAAAAAGATTGTGTGAGGACCCCATGCTCCTAATATACCACAGGCTATGGGGCTCAAGCCACCTAAGAGGAGCACCCACAGATAGCTGGCTCAAGGAATGTCTGTCACTCTGATTCAGAAAGTATGGTGAGGCAGAGTGGAGCCTCTGCACCCAATGACTGTGGGAGCCTTGTGTGTTAAGACTGTGGGAACTCTGTGGTGGTAGGGGAGGGCACATGTTGTAGCTGGGCCTCTGGGCAATCACTGTGTGAGATTCCACATGCTCAGAGCTCCCAGGTCACCTGAGACCAGTCACTGCACTGGGATACAAACTTGAGATGAAGGCTGTGTAGATCATTTGTGCAGTTCACATGGCAGTGTACATGAATGTTACACCCACTTGGGATTAAGACCCAGGCATTGATCACCTTAGAGAAGAGGAGGTTAAGATGTGATCACACTAACAGAGGTGATCATTCCCTACCCTTCTGTTATCAAGAAGAGATTTACCCTTAATATTTGCCTCACCATGAAGCACTGACCAGAACTCCCTGGCCACACCCAGCACACTTAAGGACATTCACTGAAAGTGCAAACATTCCACTAAGCCACAGAAGCACAGTTCAAAAATAAAACTGATCAGAGGGAAAAACAAGTATCTCCACAAATGCCTAAAATAAGTGAAGAAATTGAAGAAACAAGAATAAGAAGACAACATGACCTCATCCACAAAGGAACACAAAAACATTTGAATACTAGAATATGAAGATGAAGGGATTGATAAAACGCCAGAAATTGAATTCCAAAGATTACTTATAGGATTACTCAAAAGTAATCAGACCCAAATTCATGAATTAAAGAAATTCATACATGGCATGAATGAAATTTTCCCATGAATTGAGATTTTAGAGAGAAATCAAAATGAAATATTAGAAATAAAGAATTCAGGGGCCTGCACTGTGGTGCAGTGGGTTAAAGCCCTGGCCTGAAGCACTGGCATGCTATATGGGTGCCAGTTCTAGTGCCAGCTGCTCCTCTTGTGATCCAGCTCTCTGCTATGGCCTGGGATAGCAGTAGGGGATGGCTCAAGTCCTCAGGCCCCTGCACCCATATGGGAGACTGGAAGAAGCTTCTGGCTCCTGGCTTCAGATTGGCACAGCTCCAGCCATTGCAGCCATCTAGGGAGTAGAGCGGTAGATGGAAGACCTCTCTGTCTCTACCTCGCACCGTAACTCTATCTTTCAAATAAATAAAATAAATCTTTAAAAAAAAGAAATATAGAATTCAATAGATCAAATTAAAAATATGGTAGAAAGCATTAAAACAGACTTGCTGAGGTAGAAGAAAGAATATCTGAGTTGAAAGACAATTCCTGGAAATTTTACAGTTAGATTAAAACTAAAGAAATTAGAGAAATTAGAAGCAGTGTTGGAGATTTATGGTATACTATCAAATGACACAATGTATGGTGCTTAGGATTTCCTGAAAATCTGGAAAGAGAAAATGGGCCAGAAGGCCTATTTAGTGAAAGAATTACGGAAAACTTCCCCAATTCAGACAAAGAAAGGGACATTCAATAAAAGGAAGCAAATAGAACTCCTAGTAGAAATGACCAAAAGAGATCCTCAGCAAGACACATCATAGTCAAACTTTCCACAGTAAAAGATACAAATAAATTCTAAAATGTGGATGAGAGAAATTTCAGATTACTTTCAGAGGATCTACAATTAGAATCACAGCTGACTTCTCATCATAAACTCTACAGGTTAGGAGAGAATTGAAAGATATAGCTCAAGTCATCAGAGAATAAAATACTATATCATGTAAAGCTCTCATTTATGAAATACAATGAAATAATGACATTTCATAGCAAACAGGAATTGAAAGAATTTGACATTCTCCAGCCTTACCAAAAAATGCTTAAGGGTCTGCTACACACGGAAACATAAAGATAGTCAACATTATGAAGGAATGTAAATGGAGAAAATCTCCCCATAAAACTACAATAGAAATCCAACAAAAATAATAGGAATATTTATAGAAAATTGGCAAAGCCAACTCATTCCTGATCAATATTAATGTTGACTATTAAGCTGCCTCAAATTTACAGCTAAATGATACAGACTTAATGTATCTTTCACATTCAAGACCCATGTAATTGCTGCCTAAAAGAAACACATCTCACCAACAAAGATCCATCCAGACTGAAAGTTAAAGAATGGAGAAAGCTACCCCATGCTAATAGAAAGCAAAAACAAGCTGCTGTAACCATCCTAATATCAGACGAAATAAACTTTACCACAGGAATTTTTAAAACAGAAAGAGAAATGTGTTATGTAATGAGATCAATTCAACAGGAAAATTGGACTTCAAGAAATGTATATGAACCCAATTACAGGACACCTGCCTATTTAAAAGAAATGTTAATGTATCTAAAGGGAGGTGTATGCTGTGATACAATAGTAATGGGGGACTTTAACATCCCACTTAAATTAATGGACAGAAATTCAATAAAGAAACAATATACTTAACAGAAATTATGGATCAAATTATGGACCAAATAGACCTGATATCTACAGAGGTTTTCACCCCACAGTTGCACAATATACATTCTTGTTTTCAGTGTATGGAATCTTCTCTAGGATAGACCATACACTAGGCCAAAATAAAAATTAAGGAAAATCAAAACAATCAGAATCATATGATGCATCTCCTCTGACCACAATATAAAGAAGCTAGAAATTAACACTCAAGAATTTCTAGATTACATGAAAACAAATGGAGAGAGAGCAACATGCTCCTAAATAAATGGTTTGCCATAGAGACAATCAAAAGAGAAATAAAAAAATAAAAAATGAATGAAGATGATAATACATCACATGAAAATGTATGGATATAGGAAAAATAGTGTTAATAGGGAAATTTACAGCAATTGTTGCCTACATCGAGAAATTGGGAAATAAATGTCAATCTGTGTATTTCATGGACCTAGAAAAACAGCAACTAAATGCCAAATTGGGAGGAAATATACAACTTAGAGAAGAAATAAGAAAAAATGACCAAAAAATTATAAAAGATCAGTAAAATGAATAGACGTTTTTCTGAAAAAGTAAAACTGACACATGGCATTGACCCGGCTAACCAAAAAAGGTGAAAAGCCAAATCAATAAAATCAGAGATGAAAAAGGAAATGTAACAAAGATATACAATTAACATGTAAAAAACAATAACCTTTGTATACATAGACAGTACCATGTTGAGAATGTAATTTTAAGATCAATCTCATTTACAGTAGCTACAAAGTATAAATACTTTATTATAAATTTAACCGAAGTTGACAAATATCTCTATTTCAAAAATTATAAAAAATTAAATAGACAAAGACATAAAAATGGACACATCTTCCATTTTCATGGATTGGAACAATCTATATTTTCAAAATGCACATACCACTGAAAGCAATTTACATATTCCATGCAATCCAAATAAAAATACCAAAGACATTCTTCTCATATCTAGGAAAAATGATGCTATTATTCATATGAAACCCAAGAGACTCCGAATAGCTAAATCAGACTTACATAACAAAAATAGTCAAAGGCATCACAATAGTAGATTTCAGCACATACTACAGTGTAGTTATAACCAAAACAGTTTGGTGTTTGTATAAAAACAGACAGGTAGAGGCCAATGGAACAGAATAGAAGTTCCAGAAATCAATCCATGCAAAGGAGCTAAAATCAATCCCTGGAGCAAGGACAACCCCTTCAACAAATCGTGCTTGGAAAACTGGATCTCCATGTGCAGCAGTGTGCTACAAGTCCACAACCTAGGACTTGCACAAAAGTCTACTCAAAATGGATCAAAGATCTAAATCTACAACCTGATAAAATCTAATTATTAGCAAACAGTGAGGAAATTCTTCAAGACACTGGCATGGAAAAGACCCCAAAACCACAGGCAATCAAAATAAAAATTGACAAATAGGATTATTTCAAGGTGAGATGCTTCTGTACTGCAAAAGAAACACTTAGCACAGTAAAGAGGCAATTGACAGAATGGAGGAAAACAGCTGGAAACTATGCAACTGATAAAGGGTTAATATCCAGAATCTATAAAGAAATCAAGAAACTCAACAATGACACAACAAACAATCCAGTTAAGAATTGGGCAAACGACTTGAACAGTCATTTTTCAAGAATGGAAATTAATATGACCAAAAGACACTTGAAAAAAAATGCCCAGAATCACTAGCCTTCAGGAATGCAAGTCAAAATGACAATGAGTTTCACCTCATCACAGTTAAAATGATTCTCATACAGAAATCAACACACAACAAATGTTCATAAGGATGTGGGGGAAAAAGTACACTAATCCACTGTTGGTAGGAATGTAAACTTGTACAACCACTGTATAAGACAGCATGGAGATATCTCTAAAATCTGAACACAGATGTACCATATGGCCCAGCTACTGTACTCCTGCGAATCAAGTAAAGAAAAAAATTGGTATATGAAAGAGTTATCTGTACTCCCATTACATTGCAGCTCAATTCACAATAGCTAAGATATGGAATCAACTGAGATGTTCATTAATTATTGACTGGATAAAGAAACCATTTTATATATTTGTGTATATACAAATGTAACTTGATCTGCCTCAAGTGATAAACTAAACTACATCTCTGTGATGCCAACTGTCACAAGAAAAATGCAGCCATATCAATTATCTCTACCTCCTATGATGCCACCATCCCACATGAGCATAGTTTTGAGCTTCAGTAGTCCATTTCAGATCTGCCTCCCCACTAATGTGCTTAGAAAAACAGTGGAAATGTCCCAAATTCTAAAGCCCCTGCACTTAGGTGGGAGACCTATAGGAAGCTCCTGTCTCCTGACTTCAGCCATATCCAATCCCAGTCACTGTGGCCATTTCGGGAGTGAACCAATGGATGCCAATCTCTCTCTTCTTCTATATTTCCCTCTTCCTATCTGTGACTCTGGCTATCAAAATAAAAATATCTAAAAAACTAAATAAATATTTAAAAATAAACAAACAGAAAAACTTCTAACCCAATATGATCAATTATGGCTCTGCCTATACAAGGATGCCCTGCCAGAACCCTTAGCCCTGTGGCCTCAATACAATTCTCATTTGTTGTAAAATATTATTGAATGAATGCTATGTCTACATAACATTTTTCAACATGAGAAAAATATCTTTCAAAACCAAACATAATGTAGATGCCCATGCTATGAAATAACTGTTTTAACTAATACAGAGATTTAGTGAGCAAAATTTAGTAATGCAGGGCCCAATGCGGTGGCTCACTAGGTTAATCCTCTGCCTGTGGTGCCGGCATCCCATATGGGTGCCAGGTTCTATTCCAGGTTGCTCTTCTTCCAGTCCAGCTTTCTGCTGTGGCCTGGGAGGGCAGTGGAAGAGTCCCAAGTGCGTGGGCCCCTGCACCTGCACGGGAGACCAGAAAGGAAGCTCCTGGCTCCTGGCTTTGGATCAGTGTAGCTCTGGCTGTGGTGGCCATTTGGGGAGTGAACCAATGGAAGGAAGACCTTTATCTCTGTCTCTCTCACTGTCTGTAACTCTACCTGTCAAATAAACAAAAATCTTTAAAAAATTTAATAATGCATTATGAGAAATGACAGAGTGACAAGTCAAAATAGGAGTACTTGGTGTATAAAGATATTCCACTATACTTAAAAAAGAAATATAAAAAAATTCTCAATACATTTAATCAATGAATGATCAAATCACTTAAGAAAATGAACTTAAATCATCCTAATATCTAGAAGTATGCTTTACAAAATTTCTAAAACCACTGGTTAATTTACAACCCCATAAATTCTATAAAAAAGTAGATATGAGGGAATATGGTAAAAATAGTTAATTATAATTAAATTTGAAGTGAAATAAAAAATAAAAACCAATGAATGTAAAACAACCAGAGATCATTCCATCTACTTTAATAGTTTTAAGAGAAAGTGTATCTATGGCTACATTTTGGAAAATTTCTGTGAATGATAACTTTGTTATCATAACAGTCAACTAAGTTTAAAATAAGTGACTTTGAAGGTGTAAAAGACTAAACTTGCCCTAGATACTCTGAACATGAATGTTGCCAGGACAACTTTCAGAATTTTGAGTGACCTGATCACATCATCACATAACAATTAAAAATCAAGCAAGATGGCCACAGATTCATAGTAGTAGCACTCATTTAAACTAGAGACAGAGCGAGGGAGTGGAGGGGAGAGAAAGAGAGAGAGAGAGAGCGCAATAAATTCAAACACAATAGCAAAAACAAGGACATTCACTACATATTTTCTATTTTTTTTTTAAGAACAAGACCCTGAACCTCGGGTGCAGGGGCTACCTCTTTCTTTTAAAAAATAATGAATTGCACAGAGAGAGGAGAGGCAGAGAGAGAGAGAGGGAGGGAGGGAGATAGAGGTCTTCTATCCACTGGTTCACTCCCCAGGTGGCTTCAACGGCTGGAGCTGAGCCGATCTGAAGCCAGGAGTCAGGAGCTTCTTCATGTCTCCCACATGGGTGCAGGGGTCCAAGGTCTTGGACCATCTTCTACTACTTTCCCAGGCCATAGCAGAGAGCTGGATCAGAAGTGGTGCAGCCAGGACTTGAACCGGCACACATATGCGATGCTGGTGCTTCAGGGCAGAACATTACCCACTGTGCTACAATACCGGCCCCTAAAATATTTTTCTATAATGGAAAGAGAAACTGAATAACTTGGTTGGAGTAGTATTAATTAGCGGGTATTTGGTGAAAAAGTGTCTTACAACAAAGTTTAATGTATTTCTTAGGGATAGTGCTGTAGTGTAGTAGGCTAGGACTCTGCCAGTGGTACTGGCTTCCCAGATGTGTCCTAGTTCATGTCCTGACTGCTAGTCTTCTAATCCAGGTTTCTGCTATGGCCTGGGAAAGCAGTAGAGAGAATGGGCCAAGAACACAAGCCCCTGAACCTGTTTGGGGACCTAGAGAAGTTCTTTGCTATTGGCTTTGAAAAGGCTCTGCTCCAGCCATAGTGAAGACTTGGGGAGTGAACTAGTAGATGAAACATTTTCCCTCTGTCTCTCCCTCTGTCTGTATGTATCTAAATCTGTCTTTAAAATAAAAAAAAGAAGTGAAAAGCATTTTTAAATGGAGTACCTAAAATCATGATGAGATCTTTCCATGTTACATGGTATATTACAGGAAATATAGCAGTGTCTAGAACGTATGATGGAAAATTTCAAATGCCAATGATAAAAATCTGGAAAAGGTAAAAATGTGTCTGTTGGAAAGAAAGAATGAATACAACTGGCCTAAGACTCCTGTATATATGAAAATTTCCAGGAGGACTTAGAGAACTTTGAGCAAGCTGATGAACTTACAATGAAAATGCAAAGCAAGTCTGGCACAAGGTCACTGTATCACCACTGGCTTACTAGAATGTTAGTGATACACAGGTTATAACAACAGATTAAAAAGTAAAGTAAAAATAAAAAGTGATGTATGTGTTATAAAAACATATGTAGTGATTATGGACACAAGTAAAAATGAACACACACTATGAAATAAGATCTGTTATGGTTACTGTGTGAAGTAATGTGTACTTTGAAAGGGGAAATAATGGAATGAAAAGTAAAAATAGGGAATTTTCTGATAAATAGTTCAACATAATTATATCAATATCAGAAAATATAAAAAAATCCCAAATTTTAAATAATAACACAGATCATCTCATGTTCTATAATATATGAAAGGAAAGGTTCACATATCTTGAATTACAGTGTGGAAGTTTTAAAAATCCAAGGCAACATTTAGAACTAACATGTCTGTGAGAAACTATGTATGTGAGAGTTAACAGGAAACCTACAGAATTTGTGTGTTGATGACTTCACAAAATGCTAACCAAGCTAAACACATAGTGTTGGGCTGGCTCAGATTAAGATATTAAAAATATGTACTGATAATAGATTTTTTAAAATTTATTTGACGTGTAGAGTTATAAACAGTGAGAAAGAGAGACAGAAAGATCTTCCTTCTGTTCCCTCCCCAAATGGCCGCCAAAGCTGGCACTGTACTGATCTGAAGCCAGGAGCCAGGTACTTCCTCCTGGTCTCTCATGCAGGTGCAGAGGCCCAACCACTTGGGCCATTCCTACACTACCTTCCTGGGCCACAGCAGAAAGCTGGATTGGAAGAGGGGCAACCGGGACTAGAACCGGCACCCATATGGGATGGTGGAGCCACAGGAGGAGGATTAACCAAGTGAGCCACAGCACCAGTCCCAATAATAGCTATAATTTAAAAAGTCATCAAATTATGAAAAGCAAATTATTATCAATGTAAGAAAAATAACTTGGGAGGGGAAATAAAAATAAGCTAATGTAGATAAAGTTACAGAAGCACAGATTGTTACTGTTGCATTAAAAATGAATGCTAAAAAATCCAACATATTTATACCGAAGATCATACCATCTATCACAGAAGTAAAAGAAGCATGTCTGGGGAATGGTGTTCTGGTACAGTGGATTAGGCCAATGGGCTTGCCCTTATCAAACATTGTGATGCCTGGTAGAAGTACAATCTATTCTGCATTACTGATCCAGCTTTCTGATAAGGTACCTTGGAGGCATAGATTATGGCCTAAATAATCCATTTCCTGCCATCCACATCAAAGCCCCAGATGGAGTTTCTGGCTCCTGGCTTAGGCCTGGCTCAGACCAGTTGCTGTGGCAATTAGATGGGTGCACAAATACATAGAATTTTCCCCCTCCATCTTTCTTTTCCAATCTGTTCTTAAAATAATCTTTAAAAAACTAAAAGCCTTGACTATGTAGAAGTATGTTACTTTCAAGAATAAAAGGTACATTTAGATCCCCCAAAATGTCAACATAATCTGCAAAATGCTACCTATAAAGAGTTAACAGCCAGGTGTTGCATTAAATTTCTCTGAAAAATGTGAAATAAAGGTCGTGAGGTAGTTATAATTTCACAGGGTTGATAATATCTCAATGAACAAGATATCATGGAAGGTTCTGGTTTCTAGATACTATGACACACAAAGGTGATAGATATAATACTAAGGTGTAAACATAGAATGATAAAGGGATGCAAATGCAGTAAAATAATATTGTGATCACTGTGAGAAAAATAAGCAATTTGTTAACAAGAGTGAGGACTAACTTTATGGTTTAATAAGTCAAGACACTACTTGTGATGTCAGCATCCTGTATGGGCACCAGATGTCCCACATCTGATCTGTCTGCTAATGACCTGAGAAAAGGAGTGGAATGTGGCCTAAGGGTTTAGACCCTTGCCACCCTTGTGGGAGAACTAGATGAAATTCCTAGCCTTCAGTCTAGATCAGAATTAGCTGTTGCAGCCATCCGAGAAGTGAAACAGCAGATGGATGGTTCCTTCCTTCCTTCCTTCCTTCCTTCCTTCCTTCCTTCCTTCCTTCCTTCCTTCCTTCCTTCCTTCTTTCCTTCTTTCCTCTTTTCTTCCTTTCCTCCTTTCCTCTCTCTATCTCTCTCCCATCTCTCTTCCTCTCTTTCTCCCTTTCTCTCTCCTCTTCCTCCCTCCTTCCTTGCCCTCCTACCCCCCTCCTTATAACTCTGAATTTTAAATAAAAAAAAAACTTTTAAAAAAAGGAATGAGGTGTGTAAAACCAGCCTCAGGTAAGGTGCTAAAAATAATCCATTATAATTGCATTAAAAGGGGAAAACAAATGAAATCTTTTCCAGGGGATATAAATCAATGGTATATGTCACCATTTACCTGAATGGCAATAAATAAATCATGACACAAATATTCTGTTGAAACTCTTAGAAAGCAAAATCTCGTAAATTTTGAGAACAAGCAAAAATATATTACTGAAAAGAGTGAATTATCAGAAGGCTTCAGATTATTCTGTAAATATGTATGCATGATAACTTAAGGATTATTTCATGTGAATAAATGAGTAATCTGGTAAGAGTAATAATAGAATGGCAAACATTGTAAAGGCAGTTGCTGAAAAATACATCATTAAAATTACATTGAAAATGGGAAATAAAGAGAAGGTAAAACAATCCGATTTCCTTGAGAATAATCATAAATAAAAGATGATGGTACATAGGTTTTTTAAACTACTCAGTTGGGTATTTTAAAATCATAGGAAAATTCAAAGTTCCCCAATAATTGAGAAAAGTTTTTTTTAAAAAATGTTATCAAGAAGTGGTGAATAGGCTGGTGCCATGGCTCAATAGGCTAATCCTCCACCTGCAGCGCCATCACACTGGGTTCTAGTCCTAGTCGGGGTGCCGGATTCTGTCCTGGTTGCCCCTCTTCCAGGCCAGCTCTCTGCTGTGGCCCGGGAGTGCAGTGGAGGATGGCCCAAGTGCTTGGGCCCTGCACCTGCATGGGAGACCAGGAGAAGCACCTGGCTCCTGCCTTCAGATCAGCATGGTGCACTGGCCGGGTGCAGCGCACCGGCTGTGGTGGCCATTGGAGGGTGAACCAACGGGAAAAGGAAGACCTTTCTCTCTGTCTCTCTCACTGTCCACTCTGCCTGTCAAAAATAAATAAATAAATAAATGAATAAATAAATAAGTGGTGAATAACTGGTGGGACCTAAGATGTGTTTAAGATTTGTGTAAATGAAGATTGTAGGGACAACTTACAGTTTTGATATAAATGATGATCTCATTTCAAAAAAGGATATTAGTGATATATAGATAAAACACATAATATCAAAGACAAAACTAAAGAATTAGAAATATTATGAGGGGGCAGTGCTATGGTGCAGTGAGTAAAGACAGTGCCTTCAATGCCCTCATCCCATATGGGTGCTGCTTTGAGTCCCAGCTGCTCCACTTCCAAACTAGCTCTCTGCTAATGGCCTGAGAAAGCTGTAGAAGGTGGCCGAAGTCTTTGGGATCCTATACCCACATTGGAGACATGGAAGAAGATCCTGGCTCCTGGCTTCAGATTGACACATCTCTGGCCATTGCAGCCATCTGTGGAGTTAAGCAGCAGGTGGAAGACTTCTCTCTCTCTCCCTCTGCCTCTCTGTAATTCTGCCTTTCAAATAAATAAATACATCAATCTTTAAAAAAATAAATATGAAACAAAAATATGGCATATATACACAATGGAGAACTACTCAGTCATAAAAAGGAATGCAATCTCAACTTTTACAACAAAATGGAAGCCACTAGAGTCCATTATGCTTACTGAAATAAGCCAGTGATAAAAAAAGGCAATGCATGTTTTCTCTTATATGTTGGAGTTAATATAGGATACAACAAACAAAATGCATAAAAATGAAATTGAAATTATGATACATTCATTGTTTATGACCTTCTCTATCTTCCTGTGGAATAATAGTTTTCCTACTTTTTACCTGTTGAACACTGTCGTTTGTGGTGCATTAAATCTGTGATTATAAAGTAATTTTAATTGTTATTGCAAAAATTAAAGAAAAAAGAAAGCAAAAGGGGGAATTGAGGGAGGGGGCAAATTGTGGTCATTTTCCTGGAATTGTATCTACAAACTTCATGAAATCTGTTATTTTTATACAAATAAAACTTTAAGAAGAAATAAAATTCATTTATAATTACTGTGAGAACAAATGAATAATTTTAGTTGAAACAGTAATTGTGTGAGAAGGGAATATGACATTACTCTAAAACAGACTATTATAAGTATATTGAACAAAGGAATACAAAAAAATATATTTCAGGAAAGAGAAATCAAAGACCAAATAACTTACCACAATAATCTTATTTTTTCCTTCCTATCCACAATTTTTTTTAGGAAATATGTATATTGAACTATTCATCAAAACTTTCAAAATTTGAAGAGTCTCAAATAATCATTAATGGTATTTGTTAACTGCAAGAATGAATTATCAGATGACTCTAGGACTTATCTGAAAATACATGTCCATGATGGTTGCCACAAAAACTGTAATATTTTTTGAAGCTGGTGATCTCATAATGGAAAATTCAAGCATGATGACCATGCATTCACAGTGCTAAGACTGGCTTACAATACCAAGTTAAAGAGATATGTAGGGGGGCAGTTCCATGGTGTAGTAGGTTAATCCTCTGCCTGAGGCACCGGCATCCCATATGGGAGCATGTTCTAGTCCTGGCAGTCCCTTGTACAATCCAGCTCTCTGCTGTAGCCTGGGAAACAGTAGAAGATGGCCTAAGTGCTTGGGCCCCTGCACCCACATGGGAGACCAGGAAGAAACACCTGGCTCCTGGCTTTGGATTGGCACAGCTCCTGCCATTGTGGCCATGTGGGGAGTGAAACAACAGAAGGTAGACCTTTCTCTCTGTCTCTCCCTCTCATTGTCTGTAACTCTACCTGTCAAATAAATAAAATATTTTTTAAAAAAGATATATAGGTGTTAGCTATAAACTCAAATGCAAAAACAAAAAAGATGCTATGAAATAAAATATATTATGATTACTATGAGAGTAAATAAATAATTTTTAGTAGCTATGATAGAATGACAAGGATATAAAGAAACTATTGAAAACTAGACTATTGAGGCTGATATTGTGGCAAAGTGGGTAAAGTCACTGTCTGTAGTGCTGTCATCCCATAGGGATACAAATTTGAGTCTTGACTGCTCCACACTGATCCAGCTCCCTGCTAATGTACCTGGAAAAGCACTGGATGATAGACCAATTCTTTGTCCATTGCACCCTTGTGAAAGACCTGGAAAAATCTTCTGTACTGTTCCTTCAATCTGTACCAGTCTTGGATTTTGTGGGCATTTTGGGAGTGAACCAAGAAGGAAGATTTTTCTCTCTCTCTATCTCTCACTCTCACTCTCTCTCTTCCTTTCTCATTATAACTCTATCTTTCAAATATATAAAATATATTTAAAACATATACTATTGTAATTAAGGTAAAAAGAAAAACAAATAAAAATTTTCCATGAAATATAAATCAAAGGAAACATCACCTGCTAGAATAATAACACAGGTAAGATATACGGATTTAGAAGTAACATACTGATATTTCAAAAAAAATCAAAGGTAATCTCACAATTCCATAAATATTCACAATTACCAAGAAATATGATGCTTTGTAGGAGGCAGTGTCTATATTCTCCTAAAATGGCACTGAAAAACTGTGTCCATGAAAATTCCCAGAACAAATTACACAATTTTATGGCACTTAATAACCTTATAATGAAAACACCAAGAAACATTACCTGAGGTTCACAGTGCAAGGATTTGCATAGAATAGATTATTAAGATATACACAGGTGAGAGTTACAAGACCAGACAAGAAAATTAAAGGAGGATGCTGGAGATGTTACAAAATCAAATATATTATAAGAAACAATAATTTCACAGAAACAATAGAACAAGTCGGTGAAAGTTTGGCTTCAAACTATATGACTACAATTACTCTACAAAAGAAAATGAATTAAAAAATACAGAATGGAAATCAAAAAATTTCAAAGGAGGTAGCAGAAAAAATTCAATGAAGCCAGTGTCTGTACCTCCTCTATTGAAACACTCATACACCGATAGTAATTATAGAGTCCCATAAACATCATGTAATAGTAATTTGTTCATAGGGGCCAACATCCTGGTGCAGCAGGTAAAGCTGCCATCTGTGAAACAATCATCCCTCATTTGTGCTGGTTCCTATCCTGGCTGCTTCACTTCCAATCCAGCTCCCTGTTAATGGCCTGAAATATGCAGTGGAAGACAGCCCAAGTGATTGGGCACCTACAACTCATGTGGATGATGGGAAGAAACTCCTGGCTCCTGGCTCCTGGCTGCAGCCAGATCCACCCAGGCCATTGAAAAATCTGTGGAGTAAACTAGAATATGGTAGATTTCTTTCTCTCCTCTCTGTGTATCTCTTTCAAATAAATAAACAAATATTTTTAAAAGAAAAAAAGAAAAGATGGCTCTAAAAATGGATCACATGGATAGTGTGTGTTTTCAGGGTTGCCAAGATTTCTCAAAATATATGTGCATGACAATTTTAAGTAGAGCTTAAATAATCTTGCTGGAGTTCATGACTTCATAGTCAAAATTCAATTTGTTTACAGGTTCATAAAGGATAAACCTAGACTAGGATATTAAAACACACACAGCGGTAATGGTAATCTGAAAGATGAAACATAAAAATTGAATGTTTTATGAATTGAAATATATTGATTAAGTGAGTAGAAATGAGTAATTCGGTGGGACAAATGACAAATTAATAAAAGACTTAAGGAACATTCATGATAAATAGACTATTACAACACATTAAAAAGGAAAGTAAAGACTCAAGAATAAGAAAACCAAAGACAATGACACATAACATGTCTTCATCTTCTTTAGTTTTCCCAATTAAATGGAAATTTAGAGTCCCACAAACATCCACAAAATATACTCAACATATTACCTGGAAGAGGTGAATGATTACCCCATCCTAAGATGTCTCTGAGACACTGTGTACTTGAAAGTTGCCAAGACAACTTACAGAACTTTGAAGAAGCTGATGACCTCAGAATGTAAACCCTAGCAAGACGGCCTCCATTTCACCAGGCAAATACTGACTTAAACTAGGATATTAAAGATATATGTAGATGGTATGCTGAAATTCAAAAGAATTCTAAAATACTGCAAATATTATGAAATGAAAAGCAATATGTTGCCATTATTGTGACAAGGAATAAGTATTTTGTTCAAAACAATACTAATGTGACAGAAGAAAAGAGAAATGACCTAAAAATAGAACATTCAAATTACATCAAATCTGTATTTGTGGTAGTTATATATTCAGAGACAGCATCAAAACATAAAGGTTGTAGGTGTTTTAAAATAAAAAATACAGTAATTATCATGAGAAGCAATGATTATTTTGTGGAGCATCTAATTTAAAATGAAAAAAAGATTACATTTTTCTGTCCTCTCAGAATTTCACTTTTATAGTAATTATTATTCAATTTACTTTATTTTACAAAATATTAATCTACAGTGGGATGGGGAAAATCTTGGTCCTTCCTACAGATGGTTTGAAAAGCACTGCTCTAGTAACAAGGAGCTGCACCATTAAAAATGTATTGACATTATACAGACTAAAATATTTAATTAATTGAATAATAAACTCCTTCTTAAGAGTAGGTTTTCTAATTATACCCATAAGCTTTCTAATTATACTCACATTCCATTTCTCAGAACACAAGTAGATTTGCATATTACTAATTTAATTTTATATTTTCTTACCTGTATTTGCTTACTGTATCAATCTGGGTTCTTAATAGAGAAGTTTGCATATATATATATATATATATATATATATATACATATACATACATATATATATATATATATATATATATATATATATATATATATATATAAAATCTCCTTTATTTAGATGATGGTAGATGTTAATCACATCTACAATATGTCTGCACAGCAACATCAATAACAGTTTGGTCAAACTCAGCACAACAGCCCAACTAAGTTGACTGAGTTGAGTTAATATTTACAATATGATCCTTATCCATTGCAAGAATGCTGGCACACATGTCACAGCAGAAGGGGTGGCCTATATATGCACAGCTACTGATTGATTTATTCAAATATTTAGCACCTTTCCTTAGAAATGTGGAACTCAACAAACCTATGCAAATCCTCTATAAGGGTACTTTAAGAGTGCTGCTGGTTCTTTTGCATGACTTCCCAGAATTCCTTTGTGATTACCATTATGGGTTCTGTGATGTAATCCCACCCAATTGTATCCAGCTAAGAAATTTGATACTGAGTGCCTTCCCAAGAAACATGAGGCTCCCAGACCCATTCACTCCTAATCTGAAGGTGGACATGTTGAGTGAAATTAACATTGTTCCCCGGATTCTCACCAATTTCACTGGAGTGATGCCACATCAATTCAAAAAGGATTAGGATTCTTATCTTAAAACTCAATCACCAGTCACTT
The DNA here is from genome assembly GCF_033115175.1 of Lepus europaeus. Taxonomy (NCBI): domain Eukaryota; kingdom Metazoa; phylum Chordata; class Mammalia; order Lagomorpha; family Leporidae; genus Lepus; species Lepus europaeus. Next base: position 721,383 of record NW_026909276.1, read on the forward strand.
TTCTGTCTGATCTGTGCAGCAACCTACAGGTGTCCAATGAGCCTGGCAATCACTACAACCTCCAGCTCATCAATGCACTGGTGCTCTACGTAGGGACTCAGGCCATTGCACACATTCACAACAAGGGCAGCACCCCTTCAATGAGCACCATCACCCACTTGGCACACATGGACATCTTCCAGAACCTGGCTGTGGACTTTTATACTGAGGGTCGCTATCTCTTCTTGAACACAATTGCAAATCAGCTGCGATACCCCAATAGCCACACTCATTACTTTAGCTGCACCATGCTGTACCTTTTTGCAGAGGCCAACATTAAAGCTATCCAGGAACAGATCACAAGGGTTCTTTTGGAACAGTTGATTGTAAATAGGCCACATCCTTGGGGTCTTCTTATTACCTTCATTGAGCTGATTAAAAATCCAGCATTTAAGTGCCCCAGAAATTGAGAAGTTATTCCAGTTAGTTGCACAGTGCTGCATGGGACAGAAGCAGGATCAGCAAGTAATGGAAGGGACAGGTGCCAGCTAGATGGAACTGTGACTCCGTTGTAAAGGTGTCAGCCTGGAGGTCCCAGTGCACCAAGTTCATAAACTGAAGAATCCTTTCTGCTCTTCCTGACTTTCCCAGCCCTTTGGTTCCTGGGTATTTGCCCCAACTACTGCTGGGGTGAGCCTCCCTGTCTATGTGGGCACGTTCCAAAGTTTAAATGCATTTTTTTGACTCTTGGCCAAAATTTAGAAGATGCTGTGAATATCATTTTCAACTTGTTTAAGTATATGAAAGAGAAAAAAAAACAATATGATCCTTATCAATCCTGAACTCAAAACATCTCCTTAAAACAAATGTAATCCCCAAAGAAATAACAGTTCTACTTCCATGTCAAATAATACAAAAATACTTAGAGCCAAAAATGCACAAACTCCCTAAAAGAGCATTCACATTCCTTGCATAACAGTCACCCTTCTTGATATCTTGTAACTAAAATTTTTAGGATTTAAAGTTACAAATACTTAAAGACTCTGAGGCAAACTGTTGTGTGATAACATGATAAAAAAGAGCAGTATTTGAAGCACAGAAATATTTACATAAACACATTCATAACAAAATAATGAAGTAATATTCAAACACCACCACCCTAGGCTCTAGCCCCCACCACCACAGCTGGAAGCCAGGTGACCCCATGAGCCAACCACCAGTGTCAGCTCCACCCCCCATCCTAGTGGGATTTGCTGCTCATACTTCCCTGCCCACCCCCAAGTAAGGTTTTAAGTGGACCTGTTTCTGAATACATGTCTCTCTTTCTCTCCATCTCCTAATCTCTCTCTCACTCTCTCTTGATAACCCTCTTACACTCACCTTATCCCTCTTTTCCTTCTTTGTCCCTTCCATCAGGTCTGCTGGGATTCCCCCAATGAACCCTTTCCCTTAAAACAAAACAAAACAAAAAAGAAATCATCATAAAAAAATCTCACTTTGATAGAATTTGTAACTACTGTGTATCACTGCCCATTCCATAATCCTTTTGTCTTATCAGAACCTCAGCTTGTCATTCTCCTTTAGCTCATGAGAAAACATTTGTTTTCACTTATTGTACAAAACACAGCATTACACTCAATTGCTGCCACCATGTGAGTTAAACTAGTTTAGCAAATCTAAATAATACACTGCAAACCTAATTATAACTTATCTAAGAATATGAGAGGTAAACTGTACCAAGATTCAAGACTTTCATATAAGTAATTATGTTGGGATCCAGTGATCTGAAGTATGCTGGGATCCATTCTCATAAAAAAGTCTCCTTTTTGGGATGGACTTCAGTTCCTACCAGGAAAGAAGGCTGACAGTTAGTAGGCTTTCAAGAGGCAGCACAGTTTGCACTCAAACAGGGGAAGAATTTTGTAGTAGTTTTGGGCTGTGGGTTATAAAACCACAACTTGTATTATAAAACCAGAAAGATACTATGGTAGCAGAGGTATTCCTGGTGAGAAAATACATTCTAGGGATTTCACGGCTAGCCTTGATAGGATCACAACCCAGAAACGATAGATGTTCTCAAGAAAGAACATATCATCTATAGCAACTAAATATGTACCACTTGAAAACTAGCTCTTGGTGTGCTACTGGGTTGCAGTGATGACTGGGTATTTGACTATGCTGTATCAAGTGACTAGGAGACCAAATATGTAAGCTGTCTGACCTACTAAGTTCTAAAGAAGGGTAGATGTAGCTGCAATAATAAATGGAAAGATGAGTCAAATCTCAGGCAATAGCATACCTAGAAGGCATAAGTAAACTGACAAACAGTGGGTCTCACTTCCTTCTGAGCGATAGTGATTGCACACATTCTTCGGTATGACTATCAGAGAAAGAAAAAAAAACAATTGAGCCTTGTTCATGGATGGTTGGCTTAGTACATTTACATTAATGTTAGTTGAAAGTAGATGAATAACAGTAGTACCCTGCTAAGGGACCTATAAGGTAGTGTTATAAGCAAAGCTCTGAGTATTATTCCTGATTTATTTTGTGGGGGAAAATTGGCCAAGAACATTGATAATTATAGTTTCACTGACAGTATGTGATAATTTACCTGGTTTGTCAGAAGACTGAAAATGAAAGATTTGTAACATGGAGTTTTGAGTAGGAGGCATGAAATGTGCCTATTAGAGTGGCTATAATGTGTGAACGTTCTACTAACTAATAACTAATAATGAATAGACAGCAACTATGAAGGCAGAGCCAGCAAGCATCCGCATAGACAGAATGATATGGGCCATTGATTTCAACAGGTCTCTGACACTGCCATTTAGTACATTTATTACACAGTGGATACACAAATACAGTGACCATGGTGGCCAAAACAGAAAGTGATTGTAGACTTGTTGAACATAAAACTGTTAGCCTGGGCTACCACTCAATAATGCTGATCCAGGTGTTGCCACTGGTGTATGGGTAATCTGCCATCTACAGGGATTAACAATGACTCTCTGATTTCCTATTCATGAGGTGACCATGTAGTTAGTTGATTGAAAGTTGATTAAACTGATTGAAATTTATGAAAATATCTTAAATCCAAGTTTGCCTTTTCTCCCTGCAGGTCTTCAGTCATCACTTCTATTTGAAGAATTACTGAGTTTTGATCACCACACATGAGATTATTTACACAATAAAATTATATATCCGATTCCCTAGGAATGAACATTTCATTTTACTTCAAATATGCTTAGGCTAGGGATTAAATAATGACATGCACTGTTTCTGTCATATATGCCACTACTCAGAATTTGTCATCCTGATAAGGCAAGAATATGAATTCAGATGACAAGATGCTATGAGACTGAAAGGTGGCACCATCATGTGGATCACTCTATATCTTTGAAATTAATGGACTTACAAGTTACTGACAACTTATTATGTAGAAGTCATGGGTACAAGAAATAAGAATGGATGAAGCAATATCATGGCATATCATCACTCACTCCTCTGTGGCATTTTTGTTCTTATGGGCACCAGAGTTTCAGTTTCTGTGCCTAGATGTTCTCATTCCAGGATGTTGCATGGCCTGTGGGGCTGGGATTCTATCCTTCTGGCTACCTGATAGTGGTCCACACCTCAGGCTCTTTAGCAGAAATTGCACCGTGCACAAGATGGTCTTTCTAAAGGTTCCAGCCTAGGATACCAAGAGGGAGTTTTTCAGTGAACCTGTTGGCTTGAAATTGAGTTTTTTTGGGGAGAAAAGGAAATTCAAATTCCCCAATGTATCTGAGAAGCTCCATAGGATGAAGGTTGTGGATTATTAGGTCATGTGCGGTCATTGGGGACCCTGGCCATTGAAGTTTTATGGAGTGGTGGGAATGGCAGTTGAGATAGCACAGCAAAAGAAATTTAGAGTTAAGAATGTGAGGGACAGGTAAACTGAAAATTCTTTCAGAAAGATTAGCTGTGAAGGGAGCAGGAAATGGGGTTTGAGAGCTGGAAGCACAATGGGGTGGTGGGAGGAATTTTGTTTTTAAGAGAGCAGATGCTGGAAAAGATCTGGGAATGTGGGTGCTGGCACGGGGAGGCAAAGCTCAATTCAAGAACAAATTCTTGAGAAGCCCAGAGGGATTGGTTTTTTTGGGGAAATCTAAAAGAAAGCAATGGAAGCAAGTCAAGAGCAGGCATACCTGGGCTGGCTCTGTGGCTCAGCAGGTTAGTGACCAACCTGAAGTGCCAGCTTCCCATATGGGCACCAGTTAGAGACCCAGCTGTTCCTCTTCTAATCCAGCTCTTTGCTGTGGCCTGGGATAGCAGTAGAAGATGGCCCAAGTCCTTGGGCCCCTGCACCCACATGGGAGACCAGGAGAAGGCTCCTGGTTTTAGATTGGCACAGCTCAGGCTGCTGAGGTCAATTGGGGAGTGAACCATCAGATGGAAGACCTCTCTTCTCTATTACTCTCTCTTACTCTCTCTCTCTCTCTCTCTCTCTCTCTCTCTCTCTCTCTCTCTCTGCCTCTCCTCTCTCTGTATAACTCTGACTTTCAAATAAATAAATATTTTTTAAAAGAGCAGGCACACCGTTGAGGGGGTATTAGTTCATTGTCCATTGATATAACAATGTTAAGACTTAATGATTTACAGAGAAAAAGGTTTATTTGGCTGACAGTTTGAGAGGATTAATGTTCAAGTTCAGACAGCCCCATATGTATGCCTCTGGTGAGGGCCTCATGGTGATAGCATCAGAATGGTAGGGATATATACAGAAGAGATCACAGGGTGACATAGGAATGTACAGCACATTAAGGACAGAGATCCCACATGAGGAGCAACTGCACAGTGGCTCCTGTTGTTGACCCAACAAATTGACACTCTAGTTTATGGTACCAGTAACCACCCTAGGCTCTCGTCATGAGTTGCCAAGGCTATGGAAGCCTTCCAAGTTTGCCGACTCTGATCATATTTAGACAAGGTCATAAAAGACAGAGTGAGGATAGTAACCAATGATCCTAAGAGTGGAATATACCAGGTTTGAACAATTATACAGCATTAAGTGGGGAAGAGGACCATCAGTACACACAGGTTGGGAGTAGAGCCTTGGTGGTAGAGTAGAGGTTATGATTACAAAGGAATGAGGCCCAAGTACACTAGACAGGGTCTAGAACAAGGGACAGAGTCATTATTAGAGGAGCTAAGAAAGGTGCTGTCTAAGCTACAGTTAATTTTTCTGATTGAGAGGCAAATAGAACCTGACAGAAGGGGCTTGATAATAATCTGGTGGGCTTTAGGCCTTGTAAGTTAAGAGGCCCAGACCTATCTATCTCTTCACATGGGGTAAATCCTAAGGGAGGTGTGAACCTCCTAGGGGAAGGCACTCTGTTGACTTTCATTACTTGGCTGGCCTGGGAGGAGAGCTGGCCAGGTAAAGGCAGGGGGCATCTCTAACAAGAAATTTACAGTTCTGCCTGCAATGTTGCTGACCCTACTTGACCATACCCTCAGCTGCAGTGGTCACTTTGGAAGTTGGGCTGAGTGAAGGGCTTTTCAGCTTAGAGCCAATAAGATCTGTGGCTCTGACCTGGGCATCCTTCGATTCCAGGGCAGGTCCATTTCCAGTGATCCAACTCTTGGCAGAGCTGCCAGGGCTCATCACAAGCTGACTTCTGCTGAAGCCCATGCTTACCACATTGAAAGCCACTGCAGTGGACTGGCCTGTTGGGTCTCCTTGAGGGCAGATCCCTGTACAGATCAGCCATGAATAGGCCTGCCACCCATTGCTTCTGATGCCGAGCTTTCTTTTCCTCCTGGTTTGTGTTAAAGCAGACCAGAGGATGCAAGTCAAGGGAGTGCCCAAGTCCCATCTCTAATCTTCGGTGGCCTGATCTACAAGTCTATAGTCACAGGCACGTTCTGTAGTAGTTTTTCTAAGGTAGACAATGCCCATGAGGAAAATTATGTTCTCACTTTAAAACTTTCTTTCCCTTTGGTCTGAAAGGGAGGTTTTTTCTACTTACTGTATACTTCGCTGATGGCGAAGTGAATCTAGCTATGAGATTATTATTTAAGTTCTTATTTTGGCTATGCTATTACAGAAAAATTTTAGCCATCTCTTTTACAAGGTCTCAAGATTAAATTGTGCGTCCTACAGATTCCTTTGTAATAGAATTAGTTTCCTACCTTGAAGAGAATAGAGAAATGAAAGAACAAGTTGGGCTTAGAATAGAGAAATGAGGGAGCAAGTCCTAGATCGCTTGCTGACAATAGCAATATCACATGAATACTTAGCAAACCGTTTCAACCATTAGATAACAACTTAAGAAAACATTTATCAGAAGATCCGATGCCTTCTATGAAATTTAAGAATCATGTATTTGAAAACACCTCTTAAATATCTAACATGGTGTAGTTTGTTTAACCAGTAAACTTAAGCACAACCATATAAAATGTTTTTATTTTCTTTCTACCAACACGTTTAAATCATATGATACACAGATTCAGGTCACACAAATTAAAATGTATCTTTGATTGATTTTAGCAGCTTAAATTTATGGACAATCTTATCTATAAGCCATTTAAAATAAAACTCTTAATAAAATTTCCCCATGTGGACATACAATATGTACACACATATGACATAGCATAGTAGACCAATATAGCAATTTTAATAATAGCTTTTAAAATCTTTAACTCTTTTTGTAGATTGCCAATTGATTTGAATTGCTTTTTCTTTTTAGTAACCTCAATTAACCATACTTTCTCTCAGTTAGTACTGTGAATACATTATTGGCTTCATCTGTTTACAGAGTCATCCCAAAGTACTGAATACAATAGAAGTGGCTGGAAAAAGTCCATAGGAACCTACAGGAGTACAGCTAAACCCAGAACCAACAACACTTTAGTTTTATGAGCAGCAAATCATATATAACTGTGGATGACAAAAGACTTTAAGTCGCCATGTTTAAAATTATAAACTCTTAACCAACAAGAGGCACTTGCTTACTTCACAGTATTTTTGAAAGCACCTGTAGGATTTTACAAGTATTTAACCCTTTAGGCCTCTGGGGCTTTCTCATTAAGATAACTATCATGTCTAGTAACAAAAGATCATTAGACTTTTAAATTGTCAAACATTTGTATTAATAGCATTTTCCATTATAGAAACTTAAAGTCTGGTACCACATCACATCTTGACATTACTTCTAATATAATCCAAATAGCCTAATAAGTTGGTGTCTCTATAAGATGAGAGACATAGGTCCTTCGATTTTTCAGTTGGGCCCAAACTGGAAAAACCAAAGTCCAGGATTTACTGGAAATTTTAGAGACCAGATTGTTTGAAACTTTGATTTTTTGAATGCCTGTCAAGAATGGCTAGAAGGCTCAAAATCCAAAATATCTTGTTGAAATAAGATTCCTTAAAATCATGACATAACGTAGACCAAATTTGATCATTGTTACAAGGTGATTATTCAAATCTTTGAAAATAAGCACATATTTAAATAACCCATAGCTCTTAATAAAAATGCAGCTGTTTTTGAACAATTAGAATTTAACAGACATCAAGAGAACATAACAGATTACTTTAACACATTGCTTTAACAGAGCATCAGAGTTTAATTCTATGTCAAAGAGAAATTGAGCTTCCTGTGATCTTTTGCTGTGAGGTTTCCTTCCTTTACCTTCTTTCACATCGGTGACCATGTTTCTGTGTTTCTGTGTGTAACATATCTTTAAGCATCTTTTGCAGGGCAGGACGAGTGGCAACAAATTCTTTCAGTTTCTGTTTGCTATGAAAAGTCTTAATTTCACCTTCATTCACAAATGAGAGCTTTGCAGGATACAGTATTCTGGGCTGGCAGTTTTTCTCTCTTAGTACCTGGGCTATGTCTCGCCATTCCCTTCTAGCTTGTAGGGTTTCTGATGAGAAGTCTGCTGTGAGTCTAATTGGAGATCCTCTAAGAGTAATCTGACATTTCTCTCTTGCACCTTTTAGCATCTTTTCTTTATGTTTCACTGTGGTGAGTTTGATTACAACATGTCGTGGTGAGGATCTCTTTTGGTCATGTTTATTAGGGGTTCTATAAGCTTCCTGTACTAAGATGCCTCTGTCCTTCTCCAAACCTGGGAAATTTTCTGCTAGTATCTCACTGAAAATGCCTTCTAATCCTTTCTCCCTCTCCATGCCTTCAGGAACTCCTAGAACCCGAATGTTGGGTTTTTTAATAGTATCCTGTAGATTCCCAATAATATTTTTAGATTTCTAATTTCTCCTTCTTTTCTTTGGTTTGCCTGTTTCCTTTCCTGTTCTCTGTCTTCTAAGTCTGATATTCTCTCTTCTGCTTCGCCCATTCTGTTTTTAAGGCTCTCTAATGTGTTTGTCATTTGATCTATTGAATTCTTCATTTCATTATGATTTCTCATCACTATCACAGTTTCATGTTCCACTAGTTGTTTCATTTCATTTTGATTCCTCCTTAATATTTCATTTTCCCGAGAGAGATTTTCTATCTTGTCCATGAAGGATTTCAGTAGTTCAAGAATTTGTTTTTGAGAACTTCTTAATGTTCTTATCAATTTTTTGAGATCAGCTTCTTGCATTTCTTCAATCTCATAATCTTCATAATCTTGAATTGGGGTGTCTTTTTCATTTGGGGGTGTCATAGTGTCTTCCTTGTTCTTGTTACCTCGGTTTTTGCATTTGTTGTTTGGCATGTTGGAGATATTTGGTTTCTTCACTGTGGTGTTTTTTTCTTGTTACCCTATGGCTCTATATTAAGTGGACTGTCTGCTTTCAGTGGAGCCTTAGAGGCTTGAGATGAGTGTGGACTGAGAGCTGTGTTTGGTTCCTCAGGGTTAAGGGTGTTTCAAAGATGACACTCCCAGATTAGATGTGGTAAATCTCTCTTTCTTTCTTTTTTTTGATTCAAAAGGGAAGTAATTCTGCACAGCTGAATGTAATTGGAGGTAGTTAGCAGGTGAATGATATACCCACAGGAGCCAGAGATCGGAAGCTCTTTCCCAAGGACAACATAGGGAATCTCTGCTGCCCTCAGTGTGGGCTCCAATTCTCCTGCAGTCTCCCACTGGGTTGCCACATTAGATGCTAATCTCCTGTTATTTCACCCCTCCCCCCAGAGTCAGGTTTTTCTGCTAGGCTCAGGGCCGGTGCAGACCTGAGGTCACCCTGCTTATGACGTATGTCAACATGGTGCCTGCTCTTTGTCTTGCTCGCCTTTGAGAGGTGAGCGGAGAGAGAGAAACTTGTGTCCGTATTGGTCACTTTTTTTTTCCTCTCTCTCTCTTCTAGTTAGCCTGGTGAACTTTTCCCCATGGAGTTTCAAGCCTCATTCCCTCTAGTCTCCTCTTTCCACTTGCCCACTGGTGTCTTGGGCTATTGATGTTTGGCTCATCTCGTGTTCCAGCGCTGGTGTGTTGAGTCTGCCACTGGTGTCCCGAACTTGGGCTCCCATGCTCTCCACACAGGCCCACTGTGAATCACTAGTTCCGGAAGATTTTCCTCTGCTGTTTCTTCCCCTACTCTTCCTTGACCCTGCAGTATCTCCACATTTTTTACAGTGTCTCTCCCCAGGGCTACAAGTGTGCTACCTTCCTATTCCACCATCTTGCCACTCTCCACTACTGCTTTTCAACTTCAACATCCTACTGTATATATTACCTAATGCAGTAAGAAATGAAGATAAAAGGTGTGTATAGCTCAAGGAGAAAAATAGTCTTAGTATAAAAAGGACATAATTGCTTATATTGGCAAATATAAAAGGACCAACTAAATTACTTTGAAACCAATGATAAATCATACCAAGATTGCATACGCTTGAGATCAGTTGCTTTCTTACATGTCAACAATAAACTGGATGAATTTTAAAACACATTACATTTAAATTACCCCCAAAGATATATCTTTGTATAATTCTAACAAAATGTGTAAATGTTGATAGAGTATAACAAAATATATAAAACATTTACATGAGAAAACTTTTGTGGAAAGGAATCGAAGAAAAATTAAGTAGTAGGAGATGCATTCCATGGTAATGGGTGAGAACATCCAGTACGACCAAGATCATCAGCCCTTCTCCAATTGATATTTGGACTGAACATAATCCCAATTACAATATGGAAAGTTATTTTTGACTATACAAATATCTGACTCTAAAGTTAATATGGAAAATCAAAAGGCACAGAGTAACCAATTCATCACTGAAAAAGAATATACTTGGAAGATCAGCATTGCACAACTTCAATACTTACTAAGAAGTTAACCAAGAAAGTACAGAATTGGTAAAAGAATTGTAAGCAGATAAATACACAACAGAGTCCAGAAAGAGTCCATTATGAGTACAATACCAGGTCACTGACAAAGGTGTAGAGACAATATAACTGAGACAACAATTAGTGCTACAAAAATTGGACACCTAACATGCTATAATGAAAATCTGCTCATATATTTCACAAAAATAACTTAAATTGTCTATAGACCCAAATGCAAAAATGCAAATTATTTACTGCACAGAAAACAATATATGGGAAAATTTTAGGTAAGCATGTGTATGCTGTTTTTGATACAATAACTAGAAGTTGTAGAATCTCACTATATCTCTATGTCTCTGTGTCTCCCAGCATTGCAAATAAACATTCTAAATAATTAAAGTTCTTATTTTTAAAGATTGATTTATTTATTTTAGACACAGAGTTACAGAGAGAGAGAGAGAGACTCTTCAGATCACTGATTCACTCCTCAAAGGCCACAACAGCTGGAGCTGGAGCACTCAAAGCCAGGAGCCAGGAGCTTCTTCCAGGTTTCCCACACAGGTGTAGGGGCCCAAGTACTTGAGAGGTGGATCAGAAGAGGAGCAGCTGGGATTAGAACAGGCACTTATCTGGGATGCTAGTACGACAAGTGGAGACTTAGCACACTACACCACAGCACCAAAATTTTGTTGTTTTTTTTATTTTCTGTATAAAAGGCATTCTAAATGGTATCAGGTGAAACTTAGGTAATTAGGAAAGTGAGTGTAAGGCACATGTTGTGGCATAGCAGGTAAAGCCACCACCGGCAAAACCAGCATCCCATATGGGCACTTGTTCATACCTCAGCTGTTCCACCCAAGATCCAGCTCCCTATTAAAGAGATGGGAAAAGCAGGGGAAGAAGACTTAAGTGTTTGGAACCTTCCACCCACATTGGAGACTGGGATGAGGTTCTTGGCTCCTGGCTTCAGTCTGGCCCAGCCCTTGCCATTGTGATCATCTGGAAAGTGAACCAGCAGATGAAGCGTTTTCTCTCTGTTTCTCTCTCTCTCTCTCTCTGTCTCTCTCTCTCATTTTCACTCTCACTCTCTTTCAAAATTAAATAATTTTTTTAAAAAAGAAATTGATAGGAGTCTGGCAAACTCAGGCAACAGCAGTAGCACTGTGCTCTGGGTCAGCAGGAATTTCCCTGCAGAGATGCAGCTAGCTTCACAAATTTGACATGGTTAATGATGTGTCCCAAGGTGGAATATGTAAGTGGAATGAGATAGACTTGTCACTGTTGGAGTGGGTCTCTATAGGTAAGAAGTGTAAGCACCCAGAAAGATACTCAGATTGATGGATCAGAGTTGAAGACATCAGTATTAACTCATGCTCATTTCAATACATATGCAGATTGCTACATAGAGACCCATTTGCAGATCTGTGACATTCACAGGTTGTGAACTACATATTTATTTTCTTCTTTGTTGTAAGCCGAAGGTCTAAACGTGGAGAAGAAATCCCTGTAGGATGAAGTATGCCCAGTTGAATGGTCATTCAGGTGAGCTGACTCCACCATTTGGACTCATCTTATGTTTTAGCACCAAACCAAGTGAGAAAAATAGGGGATGGCAGTGACAGTAACACCTCTTAGAAAATAGCAAGGGTAGAGGATCAGAGCAACAGAGACAAAGGCTAGGTAAATATATTTTATATCCAAAAGATGCAACAACAATACTAACGAAGAGTTTGCAACAGTTATTAGACATGAATCACAATTTTATACAGAAGTATACACAGAGTAAATATACAGAAAGCTCCCAGACCAGCTCCTAGAGTTTAAATCTACAATGTATGAAATGAGTAATTTTTTGAATGGAAGGTGTACTGATTAGACATTTCAGAAGAAAAGGTGAATGAACATGAAAACATCAATATAAGCCATCGAAACACAACTTGAGGACAGGAAAAGACTAAAAATGCTGGAGAGAACATCAGTCCAATTATATATTTAAGTAGGATCTCTGAAATGATCTGGTGTATGTTTGGGGAAATAATAGCCAACTTTTTTTTTTTTAACTTTGACAAAAACCATAAATCCAGAGTTCCACACTGCTTATTGTATTCCAAGGACAGGATGGAATAAAATCACTATGCCAAGCAGATCATAATAACTGAATTACATAAATCCAGGAATAAAGTTATAATCTGCAAAGTACTGAAGAAAAAATAATGCTACCTTATTCACGGAAGATCAAACAGAAGGACAACAGATGTGTTGCTGGCATGAATGCTAACTGTTTGACACAGGGATGGACAGTTTTCAAGTACTGAATGAGCTTCCTCTTCAGTGAGACAGTCAAGTAGCTCCAAAAATGCAGAGATAAAAATCTCTGTGAAGACTTGCTGGATGAAACCATCCCACTTGATTCTGAGCCCAGTAACACCACTGAGAATGCCAAAGCCAAAATCCAGGACAAAGAGGGCATCCCTCCTGACCAACAGCATCTCATATTTGCAGGCAACAGCTAGATGATGGACACATTCTATCAAACCACAACACCCAGAAAGACTCCATCCTGCAACTGGTGCTCTGCTGCAAGATGGCATCATTGAGCCCTCCCTTGGTCTGCTTGCCTAGAAGTACAACTGTGATAAAATGATCTGCCACAAGTGCTATAATCGGTTCTATCAAAAAGAGATGTCAAGAAGAAATGTGGTCATACCCAACCTCTTCCCAAAGAAGAAAAAGATAAGTACCTGACCCCACAGCTCAACCTCTTGTCCATCACCTATGGCCCCACATCCTCATTAATGTATCTCTTGGGTGAAAAAAACAGTAATGAATGAATGTTATATTCACATAACATTTTTATGGGCACAATCTTTCAAACTAAAAAGAAGTAAAGTGGATACTCATTATAAAGATGTTTTATGTGATTATTGTAAGCATAACTGAGTAATTGGTATGAAAAATAACAGATATGAGTATTTGGTGGAAAACATTTCACTATGTTTATTTTTTAAAGATTTATTTATTTATTTGAAAGTCAGAGTTGCAAGGAGAGAGGAGAGGCAGAGAGAGAGGTCTTCCATCTCCTGGTTCACTCCCCAATTGGCCACAATGGCTGGAGCTGTGCCCATCCAAAGCCAGGAGCCAGGAGATTTCTCTGACTCTCCTACATGGGTGCATGTGCACAAGGACCTGGGCCATCTTCCACTGCTTTCCCATCCCACAGCAGAGGGCTGGATTGGAAGTGGAGCATCAGGTCTCAAACCGGCATCCATATGGGATGCCAGTGCTTCAGGCCAGAGTGTTAGCACACTGTGCCACAGCACCAGCCCCCATTTCATTATATTTTAAAAAGAAGACTAAAAAACATTTCCTGATATCTTGAGTCAAGAAATCATAAAACAACTTTAGAAAATAACCTTAATGGAATTATTCTAGTATCTCTAGAACTACACGTTAGAAAATTTCTAAAATCAAAGTTTAACTTACATTATATAATTCTATTACAAAAGTAGATATGGGGGAATTTGTAGTGAATGTGTAGTGAATATAAAAGAAAAAAATTAGTGGCTGTAATGTAAGCCACACTGAATCTACTAGAATAATTTTAGGATAAAGTATATCTAGCGCAACACATTGGAATATTTCAGTGAAAGATATCTGTGGAGTCATAAAAATCAAGGAAGGTTCAATATGTGACTTGGTGGTGTTAAAAATTAAAATTACCTTAGGCAAATCAGAGACACTGTGCACATGAATGATGCCAGCACAACTTTCAGAATTCTGAGTGACCTGATGATATCTCAATGACAATATCAACAAGACAGACACAACAGGCTCACAGTATTAGGACTTATTGAACTAGAATATTAGAATGACATGTAGATAGGATAGATAAATACATACATACATACATACATACAGATAGGTAGATAGTAAATTCAGACACATAATAAAAATTGGATGTTAATGACATGAAATATATGGGTAGTACTGTAATTAATGCTGAATAACCAGGTAGAATAATTAACAAAGCAGATATAAAATTATTTGTTGAAAAGGTGTTCAGAATAAATATAAAAATATTTTTTAAAAAATTGAGTGTGTTAAATCATGAAGATATCATTCCATTTTGCACAATGTATTATAGCGAGTTCTAGAAATACATCACAGAAAATTTCATACATTGAGGGTAAAAATCTAGAAAAGATAAAAATGTTAAATGGAAGGGAAAATAAATACATTGGCTTAATAGTCTGAACAACATTAAAGAACTTGCAAGAAGAATTCATAGATATTTAGCTTTGTATAATTTAATATTCCACCATTTTCTAAACAATTTTGTAAGCTGTAATAGTTACTAGGTGGACTCTTTGGGATACCCTATGTTTGGAATCCTGTTCTCTGTAAATAAAGATAGTTTGACTTCAATAGCCTTTGAATATATAGACAACGTCATGGCTGAGAGAGGACTTCTAAGATCAACTCCATTCACAATACCCATAAAAATTAAATATGTCAATAAATTTAACCAAGGGTATCAAATCTTGATGATGATAATTAAAAAACATTAAAAAAGGAAAAGATATTAAAAATGGAAAAATCTTCCATGTTCATGGATTAGAAGAATCATTATCCTCAAAATGTCCATAGTAGTGAAAGAATTTACAGGTTCAATGTGATACCAATCAAAATACCAATGACATTCTTATCAGATATAGAAAAAATGATGTTGAGGTTCATATGGAAGCACAGAAGACCCCAAATAGCTTAAGCAATATTATATGACAAAAGCAAAGCTGGAGGCATCACATACCAGATTTCAAGACATACTACAGGGCAATTATAATCAAAACAGCCTGGTATTGGCAAAAGAAGAGATGGGTAGACAAAAGCAAAACAATAGAAACTCCAGAAATCAATCTGGGCATTTACTGCCATCTGTCTTTGATAAAAGAGCTGAAATCAATCCCTGAATCAAGGACAGCTCTTCAACAAATGGTCCTGGGAAAACCAGGTCTCCACATGCATTAGTGTGAAGCAAGACTCCTACCTTACACCTTATGCAAAAATCCAGTGAAAATGGACCAAAGACCTAAATCTATAGCCCGATAACATCAAATTATTAGAGGACATTTGGGGAAATATGAATGACTTTGGCATAGGCAAAGATTCATTGGAAAAGACCTCAGAAGCATAGGCAATCAAAGCCAAAATTGACAATGAGATTACATCAAATTGAGAAGCCTCTGTACTGTGAGAAGAAACACTCCACAAAGTTCAGAGGCAACTAGCATAATGGGATAAAATATTCCCAAACTATGCTACTAATAGAAGATTAACATCCAGAATACATATACAACTCTAGAAGTTCAAAAACAACAACAACAAAAACCCAAACAGTACAGTTAAGAAATGGGCAAAGCACTTGAAGAGACATTTTCAAAAGAGGAAATTCAAGTGGCCAACAGACATTGGATCACAGGCCATCAGGGAATGCAAATAAAAACCACAATGAGGTTTCACCTCACCCAGGTAGAATGGTTTTCATACAGAAATCAACAAACAATAAATGCTAGTGAGGATGCGGGGGGAAATGCACCCTAATCCACTACTGGCGGGAATGTAACCTGGTGCATCCACTATGGAAGGCAGTATAGATGACCCAGAAATCTGAACATAGGCCTACCATATGACCCAGCAATCCCACTCTTGGGAATTGGCCTAAAGTAAAGAAAATTAGCATATGAAAGATTTTTCTACATCCAAATGTTTATTTCAGCTCAATACACAATAGCTAATATAAGAATTCAACTAAAATGTCTATCACCTGAAGACTTGATAAAGAAATTATGAGATATATACAGTAAGGAATATTACATGGTGGCAAAAAATCAAATGCTATCATTTGGAACAAAATGGATGCAACTGAAATACATAATATATACTTTGTGAAATAAGTCAACCTCAAAAATGTAAATATTAGAGTGCCTAAAAGGTAAAGTAAACCTAGAGAAATAAGATTCACACTTTGAGATGTGATGATTTTTAACAATCTTTTTCTCAATTGTTAAGGAACAGTTTTTTTCCTACTATTTGCTCAATTTTTATTTAGTATAGGGTTAATCTTAGATTTATAAATTTAATTGAAAATAGATCTTAGTAAAATATAAGAGTGTGAACAGGTGAGGGAGGAGGAAATGGTGGGAGTGTAGGTAGGAGTGAGGGTAGTGTGGGAAGAATCACTATATTCCTAAATTTGAATTTATGAAATCCATGAAGTTTTAATATCTTAAATAAAAAAAGAAGATTTTTCAGCAAACCTGTGATCTCACAATGAAAATGCAAACCGAGACCATCACAGGTTCATAGTATATCCGTTGGCTTCCTGAAATGTTAGTGATACACACAGGTTATAGTAATAGAAGAAAACAGAAATATAAGGAATGTGCATGCTATGAAATAAGATGTGCTGTGATTACTACAAGAAGAAAGAAGAGCTCTTAGGAAGGGATATTAATGGTATTAAAAGCAGACAGATGTAATTTTCTGAAAAATAATTACATCAATATTAGTAAATATGAAAAATATCTCAGAAACATAAATGACCGTCGATGGTTTACAGTATATTAAAGAGTAGATTAATATGTCTAGAATTATACTTTAGGAGTTTTAAAACCAGAGGCAAATTTAGGGTTTCATAAACATCCAGAAAGAGTAGTACATATGCTAGCTTGATAGAGTGAATGATCACAGCAGACTAACATCTCTAAGAAGCTATGGAAATGGCAGTTGCCAGGAAATACACAGAATTTTGGATTGATTCCTTCACAATCAAAAGACTAACAAAGCTGTCCACAGTTTCACAGTGTTGGCCTGGCTTAGACTGATACTGCAAATATGCACCAGTTAGATATAAATAACAAAAATATAAGAATATAAAAAGGCATAAAGTTGTCAAAAAAGTTACTGCTATTACTGTAAGAAAAATGTAAATAATTTGGTGAGAGAAAAGAGGGAAATAGCAGATATAGGCAAACTGGCTGAAAAGCAGACAATTGAAATTATATTGTAAGTGAATATAAAAGAAAAAATCAATGCTTACAACCATCAAAGATCATGCCACCCATTATAAAGTTAAAGATGCTATATGGCAGGTGCTGTGATGCAGTGAGTTTAGCCTCCAGTTGAGATTTCCACATCCCATATTGCATGGAGTACCTGGGTTTAGTCCCATCTATACAGCACTACTTCTCTACCTTCCTACCAACCGATCTTAGAGGCACTAAGTACTTGGATTTCTGCCATCCATATGGGAGATCCAGGTGGGTGGCTGCTGGGTTTGAATTTTCTCACCCCAGTTTGTTCTCAAAATTAGATGGAAAAACAAGTATATAAAAGACTTCTCATCATTTTCATCTCTCTCTCTTTTTTAACTTTTATTTAATGAATATAAATTTCCAGTGTACAGCTTATGGATTACAATGGCTTCCCCCTCCCATAACTTCCCTCCCACCCACAACCCTCCCCTCTCCTGCTCCCTCTCCCCTTCCATTTGCATCAAGATTCATTTTCAATTCTCTTTATATACAGAAGATCAATTTAGTATAAAGATTTCAACAGTTTGCACCCACATAGAAACACAAAGTGAAACATACTGTTGGAGTACTAGTTATAGCATTAAATCATGACGTACAGCACATTAAGGACAGAGATCCCACATGAGGAGCAACTGCACAGTGGCTCCTGTTGTTGACCCAACAAATTGACACTCTAGTTTATGACACCAGTGACCATTCTAGGCTGTCGTCATGAGTTGCCAAGGCTATGGAAGCCTTCCAAGTTTGCCGACTCTGCTCATATTTAGACAAGGTCATAAAAGACAGAGTGAGGATAGTAACCAATGATCCTAAGAGTGCCGTTAACCACGTCTGAACAATTATACAGCATTAAGTGGGGAAGAGGACCATCAGTACACACAGGTTGGGAGTAGAGCCTTGGTGGTAGAGTAGAGGTTATGATTACAAAGGAATGAGGCCCAAGTATGCTAGACAGGGTCTAGAACAAAGGACAGAGTCATTATTAGAGGAGCTAAGAAAGGTGCTGTCTAAGCTACAATTAAGTTTTCTGATTGAGAGGCAAATAGAACCTGATAGAAGGGGCTTGATAATAATCTGGTGAGCTTTAGGCCTTGTAAGTTAAGAGGCCCAGACCTATCTCTCTCTTCACATGGGGTATATCCTAAGGGAGGAGTGAACCACCTGGGGAAGGCACTCTGTTGACTTTCATTACTTGGCTGGCCTGGGAGGAGAGCTGGCCAGGTAAAGGCAGGGGGCATCTCTAACAAGAAATTTACAGTTCTGCCTGCAATGTTGCTAACCCTACTTGACCATCCCCTCAGCTGCAGTGGTCACTTTGGAAGTTGGGCTGAGTGAAGGGCTTTTCAGCTTAGAGCCAATAAGATCTGTGGCTCTGACCTGGGCATCCTTCGACTCCAGGGCAGGTCCATTTCCAGTGATCCAACTCTTGGCAGAGCTGCCAGGGCTCATCACAAGCTGACTTCTGCTGAAGCCCATGCTTACCACATTGAAAGCCACTGCAGTGGACTGGCCTGTTGGGTCTCCTTGAGGGCAGATCACTGCATAGATCAGCCATTAATAGGCCTGCCACCCATTGCTTCTGATGCCGAGCTTTCTTTTCCTCCTGGTTTGTGTTAAAGCAGACCAGAGAATGCAAGTCAAGGGAGTGCCCAAGTCCCATCTCTAATCTTCAGTGGCCTGAACTACAAGTCTATAGTCACAGGCATGTTCTGTAGTACTTTTTCTTTTCTTTTTTTTTTTTGTTTTTTTTTTTAATTAAACTTTTATTTAATGAATATAAATTTCCAAAGTATAGCTTGTGGGTTACAATGGCTTCCCCCCTCCCACAACTTCCCTCCCGCCCGCAACCCTCCCCCCTCCCGCTCCCCCTCCCCTTCCATTCATGTAAAGATTCATTTTCAATTCTCTTTGTATACAGAAGATCAATTTAGTATATATTAGGTAAAGGTTTCAACATTTTGCCCCCATAGCAACATCGAGTGAAAAAACTACCATTGGATTACTAATTATAACATTAAATAGCAATGTACAGCACATTAAAGACAGAGATCCCACATAATTTTTTTTTTCAAAATAATTAATTTTCTATGCCATTTCCATTTTAACACCAGGTTGTTTTTTTTTTTTTTCATTTCCAATTCTCTTTATATACAGAAGATCACTTCAGTATATAATTAGCAAAGACCTCATCAGTCTGCGCCCACACAGAAACGCAAAGTATAAAAATACTGTTTCAGTACCAGTCATAGCATCACTTGGCTTTAGACGACACATTAGGGACAGATCCCGCATGGGGTGTAAGTACACAGTGACTCCTGTTGCTGACTTAACAATTTGACACTCCTGTTCATGGTGTCAGTAATCTCCCTAGGCTCTAGTCATGAGTTGCCAGGGCTATGGAAGCCTTTAGAGTTCGCTGACTTTGGTCTTATTCCGATAGGGTCATAGTCAAAGTGGAGGTTCTCTCCTCCCTTCGGAGAAGGGTATCTCCTTCTTTGATGGCCCCGTTCTTTCCACTGGGATCTCACTCACAGAGATCATTCATTTAGGTCTTTTTTTTTTCCCATGATATCTTGGCTTTCCATGCCTGCTATACTCTCATGGGCTCTTCAGCCAGATCTGAATGCCTTGAGGGCTGATTCTGAGGCCAGAGTGTTGTTTAGGACATCTGCCATCCTATGAGTCTGCTGTGTATCCCACTTCCCATGTTGGATCTTTCTCTCCCTTTTTGATTCTATCAGTTAGTATTAGCAGATACTTGTCTTGTTTGTGTGATCTCTTTGACTCTTAGACCTATCAGAGCTATCAATTGTGAGCTGAAATTGATCACTTGGACTAGTGCGATGGCATTGGTACATGCCATCTTGATGGAATTGTGTTGGAATCCCCTGCACATTTCTAACTCCACCATTTGCGGCCAGTCCGATTGAGCATGTTCCAAATTGTTCATCTCCTCCCTCTCTTTTTCCACTCTTAGATTTAACAGGGATCACTTTTCAGTTAAAATTTAAACACCTGAGAATAATTGTGTGTTAATTACTGAGTTCAACCAATAGTACTAGAACAACAACAACAACAACAAATACTAAAAAGGATAAAGTATTACATTGTACATCTAAAGTCAGGACAGGAGCTGATCAGTTCATTGTTGCTTATAGTGTCCATTTCACTTAACAGGTTTCCTCTTTGGCGCTCAGTTGTCATCGATCAGGGAAAACAAATGATATTTTTCTCTTTGGGACTGGCTTAATTCACTCAGCATGATGTTTTCCAGATTGCTCCATCTTGTTGCAAATGACTGGGTTTCATTGTTTCTTACTGCTGTATAGTATTCTATGGAGTACATGTCCCATAATTTCTTTATCCAGTCTACTGTTGATGGGCATTTGGGTTGGTTCCAGGTCTTAGCTATTGTGAATTGAGCTGCAATAAACATTAATGTGCAGATGGCTTTTTTATTTGTCATATTAAATTCCTTTGGGTAAATTCCAAGGAGTGGGATGGCTGGGTTGTATGGTAGGGTTATGTTCAGGTTTCTGAGGAATCTCCAGACAGACTTCCATAGTGGCTTAACCAGTTTGCATTCCCACCAACAGTGGGTTAGTGTCCCTTTTTCCCCACATCCTCTCCAGCATCTGTTGTTGGTAGATTTCTGAATGTGAGCTATTCTCACCGGGGTGAGATGGAACCTCATTGTGGTTTTGATTTGCATTTCTCTGATTGCTAGTGATCTTGAACATTTTTTCATGTGTCTGTTGGCCATTTGGGTTTCCTCTTTCGAAAAATGTCTATTGAGGTCCTTGGCCCATCTCTTCAGTGGGTTGTTTGTTTTGTTGTTGTGGATTTTCTTGATTTCTTTGTAGATTCTGGTTATCAATCCTTTATCTGTAGTATAGTTTGCGAATATTTTTTCCCATTCTGTTGGTTGCCTCTTCACTTTCCTGACTGTTTCTTTTGAAGTACAGAAACTTCTCAATTTGATGCAATCCCAAATGTTAATTTTGGTTTTGACTGTCTGTGCTGTTGGAGTATTTTCCAGGAAGTCTTTGCCTGTGCCTATATCTTGCAGGGTTTCTCCAATGCTCTCTAATAATTTGATGGTTTCGGGTCGTAGATTTAAGTCTTTAATCCATGTTGAGTGAATTTTTGTGTAAGGTGATAGGTATGGGTCTTGCTTCAAGCTTCTGCATGTGGAAATCCAATTTTCCCAGCACCATTTATTGAATAGACTGTCCTTATTCCAGGGATTAGATTTGGATCTTTGGTCCAATATAAGTTGGCTGTAGATGTTTGGATTGATTTCTGGTGTTTCTATTCTGTTCCATTGGTCTATCCATCTGTTTCTGTACCAGTACCATGCTGTTTTGATAACAACTGCCCTTTAGTATGTCCTAAAATCAGGTATTGTGATTCCTCCGGCTTTGTTTTTGTTGTACAGGATTGCTTTGGCTATTCGAGGTCTTCTGTGTCTCCATATGAATTTCAGCATCATTTTTTCTATATCTGAGAAGAAGGTCTTCGGGATCTTGATGGGTATTGCATTGAATGTATAAATTGCTTTTGGGAGGATAGACATTTTGATGATATTGATTCTTCCAATCCATGAGCATGGAAGATTTCTCCATTTTTTGGTATCCTCTTCTATTTCTTTCTGTAAGGTTTTGTAGTTTTCATCGTAGAGATCTTTAACGTCTTTGGTTAAGTTTATTCCAAGGTATTTGATTGTTTTTGTAGCTTTTGTGAATGGGATTGATTTTAGAAGTTCTTCCTCAGCCGTGGCATTGCCTGTGTATACAAAGGCTGTTGATTTTTGTGCATTGATTTTATATCCTGCTACTTTGCCAAACTCTTCGATGAGTTCCAGCAGTCTCTTAGTAGAGTTCTTTGGGTCCCCTAAATAAAGAATCATATCATCTGCAAAGAGGGATAGTTTGAGTTCGTCCTTCCCGATTTGTATCCCTTTAATTTCTTTTTCTTGCCTAATAGCTCTGGCCAAAACTTCCAGAACTATATTGAATAGCAGTGGTGAGAGAGGGCATCCCTGTCTGGTACCAGATTTCAGTGGAAATGCTTCCAACTTTTCCCCATTCAATAGGATGTTGGCCATGGGTTTTTCATATATTGCTTTGATTGTATTAAGGAATGTTCCTTCCATACCCAGTTTGCTTAGAGTTTTCATCATGAAAGGGTGTTGTATTTTATCAAATGCTTCCTCTGCGTCGATTGAGAGAATCATATGGTTTTTCTTCTGCAGTCTGTTAATGTAGTGTATTACGTTGATTGTTTTGCGAATGTTGAACCATCCCTGCATACCGGGGATGAATCCCACTTGGTCTGGGTGGATGATCTTTCTGATGTGTTGTTGCATTCTATTGGCCAGAATTTTATTTAGGATTTTTGCATCTATGTTCATCAGGGATATTGGTCTGTAATTCTCTTTCAATGTTGCGTCTCTTTCTGGCTTAGGAATTAAGGTGATGGTGGCTTCATAGAAGGAATTTGGGAGGATTCCCTCTTTTTCGATTGCTCTGAATAGTTTGAGAAGAATTGGAGTTAGTTCTTCTCTAAATGTCTGGTAGAACTCAGCAGTGAATCCATCTGGCCCTGGGCTTTTCTTTGTTGGGAGGGCCTTTATTACTGTTTCAATTTCTGTGTCAGTTATTGGTCTGTTTAGGTTTTCTATGTCTTCCTGGCTCAATTTAGGGAGGTTGCATGTGTCCAAGAATCTGTCCATTTCTGATAGATTTCCCTGTTTGCTGGCATACAAGTCCTTGTAGTAATTTCTGATGATTCTTTTTATTTCTGTGGCGTCTGTTGTTACGTTTCCCATTTCATCTCTGATCCTATTGATTTGGGTCTTTTCTCTTCTTTTTTTAGTGAGTTGGGCCAATGGGGTGTCAATTTTGTTTATTTTTTCAAAAAACCAGCTCCTCGTTTGGCTGATTTTTTGTAATGTTTTTTTGGATTCAATCCTGTTGATTTCTTCTCTGATTTTAATTATTTCTCTTCTCCTACTGGGTTTGGGTTTGGTTTGCTGCAGATTTTCTAGATCCTTGAGATGACTTGAAAGCTCATCTATTTGGTGCCTTTCCAATTTCTTGATGTAGGCACATATTGATATAAACTTTCCTCTTAACACTGCTTTTGTTGTATCCCATAGGTTTTGGTATGTTGTGCTGTTATCCTCATTTACTTCCAGAAAATTTTTGATTTCTCTTTTAATTTCTTCTATGACCCATTGTTCATTCAGGAGCATATTGTTCAATCTCCATGTGTTTACACGTGCTTTAGGGATTCCTGAGTTGCCAATTTCCAATTTCATTCCTTTGTGGTCTGAGAAGCTGCATGGTATGATTCTAATTCTTTTGAATTTGCTGAGACTTGCTTTATGGCCTAGTATGTGGTCAATCCTAGAGAGGGTTCCATGTACTGCTGAGAAGAATGTAAAGTCCTTAGATGTAGGATGAAATGTTCTGTAGATGTCTGTTAGATCCATTTGGGCTATAGTGTCATTTAAATCTACTGTCTCCTTGTTGATCTTCTGTCCTGTTGATCTGTCTATCTCTGAGAGTGGAGTATTGAAGTCCCCCAGTACTATTGTATTGGGGTCTAAGTCTCCCTTTAAGTCCCTTAACAAGTCTTTTAAATAAGCTGGTGCCCTGTAATTAGGTGCATATACGTTGATAATCGTTATATCTTCTTGTTGAATGGATCCCTTAATCATTATATAGTGCCCCTCTTTGTCTCTCCTAACAGTTTTTGTAGTAAAGTTTATGGTGTCCGATATTAAGATGGCTACGCCCGCTCTCTTTTCATTTCTGTTGGCGTGGTATATCTTTTTCCAGCCTTTCACTCTCAGCTTGTATGGATCATTGTTGGATAGATGGGTTTCTTGTAAGCAGCAAAAGGATGGGTTTTGTTCCTTAATCCAATCAGCCAATCGGTGTCTTTTAACTGGACAATTCAAGCCATTAACATTCAATGTGACTATTGAGAAGGAGTAACTTTGCCCTGCCATTTGCCAAAGATATTTTCTAATATCTGGTTTGAGATTCCTGTGATCTTTTGCTCTGAGGTTTCCTTCCTTTACCTTCTTTCATATTGGTGACCGTGATTCTGTGTTTCTGTATGTAACACGTCTTTAAGCATCTTTTGCAGGGCTGGACGAGTGGCGACAAATTCTTTCAATTTCTGTTTGCTGTGAAAGGTCTTAATTTCACCTTCATTCACAAATGAGAGCTTTGCAGGATATAATATTCTGGGCTGGCAGTTTTTCTCTCTTAGTACCTGGGCTATATCTCGCCATTCTCTCCTGGCTTGTAGGGTTTCTGATGAGAAATCAGCTGTAAGTCTAATTGGAGATCCTCTGAGAGTAATCTGTCGTTTCTCTCTTGCACATTTTAGGATCTTTTCTTTGTGTTTCACTGTGGTGAGTTTGATTACGACGTGTCGTGGTGAGGATCTCTTTTGATCATGTTTATTAGGGGTTCTCTGAGCTTCCTGTACTAGGATGTCTCTGTCCTTCTCCAAACTTGGGAAATTTTCTGCTAGTATCTCACTAAAAAGGCCTTCTAATCCTTTCTCCCTTTCCATGCCTTCAGGAACTCCTAGAACCCGAATGTTGGGTTTTTTAATAGTATCCTGTAGATTCCTGACAGTATTTTTTAGATTTCTGATTTCTTCTTCTTTTCTTTGATTTGACTGTTTCCTTTCCTGTTCTCTGTCTTCTAATTCCGATATTCTCTCCTCTGCTTCATCCATTCTGTTTTTAAGGCTCTCTAATGTGTTTGCCATTTGATCTATTGAGTTCTTCATTTCATTGAGGTTTTTTTTCACTATCGCAATTTCCTGTTCCACTAGTTGTTTCATTTCATTTTGATTCTTCCTTAATATTTCATTTTCACGGGAGAGATTTTCTATCTTGTCCATTAAGGATTTCTGTAGTTCAAGAATTTGTTTTTGAGAACTTCTTAATGTTCTTGTGAATTTTTTGAAATCTGCTTCTTGCATTTGCTCTATCTCTTCATCTTCATAATCTTGCATTGGCATGTCTTGTTCACTTGGGGGCGTCATAGTGCCTTCCTTGTTCTTGGTACCTCCGCTTCTATGTTTCTTGCTTGGCATGTTAGAGATAATTTGTGGTGTTTTTGTTTTTGTTTTTTTTCTCTGGTTATACTATGCCTCTAAGTGAGCTGTCTGTTTTGTTGGAGCCTTAGGTGCTGTGATGGGTGTGGTCAGAGAGCTATGCTTGTTTCTTGAGGTTTAAGGCTGTGTAAAGAGCGACTCTCCCAGATTATTTGCTCCTTGCTGGGACACTCTCTCTCTCTCTCTTTTTTTTTTGTTTTGACTTAGTTGGGAGTGGGGTTGTGGGTAGTTGAAATCTAGCCTCTGTGAGTATTCGTTTGATCTACCCCTGGGACTATACACAGAGTTTATGCAGCCCTCAATGTGTTCTCCAGTTTCGCTAAAGATACTGAGTTTGGCTGAGCTTTACATATGTAAAATCGCGGTGCTCTTTGTTTTGCTTGGTGAGTGAAGGGAGAGGCCTCTGTTCCCCCTCCCCCCAATGTCTCGGACTTCTCAGGTCTTTGTCTTTCTTGCCCTCCTCAGTTCCTGCTTGGCAAGTTAGAGATAATTTGTGGTGTTTTTTTTTTTTTCTCTCGTTATACTATGCCTCTAAGTGAGCTGTCTGTTTTGTTGGAGCCTTAGGGGCTGTGATGGGTGTGGCCAGAGAGCTATGCTTGTTTCTTGAGGTTTAAGGCTGTGTAAAGAGCGACTCTCCCAGATTATTTGCTCCTTGCTGGGACTCTCTCTCTCTCTCTCTCTCTTTTTTTTTTTGACTCAGTTGGGAGTGGAGTTGAGGGTAGTTGAAATCTAGCCTCTGTGGGTATTCGTTTGATCTACCCCTGGGACCATACACAGAATTTATGCAGCCCTCAATGTGTTCTCCAGTTTCGCTAAAGATACTGAGTTTGGCTGAGCTTTACATATGTAAAATCGCGGTGCTCTTTGTTTTGCTTGGTGAGTGAAGGGAGAGGCCTCTGTTCCCCCTCCCCCCAATGTCTCAGACTTCTCAGGTCTTTGTCTTTCTTGCCCTCCTCAGTTCCTGCTTGGCAAGTTAGAGATAATTTGTGGTGTTTTTTTTTTTTTTCTCTCGTTATACTATGCCTCTAAGTGAGCTGTCTGTTTTGTTGGAGCCTTAGGGGCTGTGATGGGTGTGGCCAGAGAGCTATGCTTGTTTCTTGAGGTTTAAGGCTGTGTAAAGAGCGACTCTCCCAGATTATTTGCTCCTTGCTGGGACTCTCTCTCTCTCTCTCTCTCTCTCTCTCTCTCTCTCTCTTTTTTTTTTTTTGACTCAGTTGGGAGTGGAGTTGAGGGTAGTTGAAATCTAGCCTCTGTGGGTATTCGTTTGATCTACCCCTGGGACCATACACAGAATTTATGCAGCCCTCAATGTGTTCTCCAGTTTCGCTAAAGATACTGAGTTTGGCTGAGCTTTACATATGTAAAATCGCGGTGCTCTTTGTTTTGCTTGGTGAGTGAAGGGAGAGGACTCTGTTCCCCCTCCCCCCAATGTCTCGGACTCCTCAGGTCTTTGTCTTTCTTACCCTCCTCCGTTCCTGCGCTGGCGAGATTCTGTGGCTCTGCCTCCTCTCCCGCCGCTGCCGCTTGGCTTGTCTCAGTTGGTTTTCCACGCGGTGGGTTCCCTGTAAGTCCTCTGTGTTTCCTCCACAAGATCCGGAAGCGATTCCTCTGCAGTTTTTTTCTTGAGTCTTTTCCTGATGCTACAGTAATTCCGCTTTTATGAAAGTTTATTTTCCCAAACTAAGGCACACGTCCTCACTATCCGCCATCTTGGCTCCGCCCCCTGTAGTACTTTTTCTAAGGTAGACATTGCCCATGAGGAAAATTATATTCTCACTTAAAAACTTTCTTTCCCTTTGGTCTGAGAGGGAGGTTTTTTCTACTTACTGTATACTTCGCTGATGGCGAAGTGAATCTAGCTATGAGATTATTATTTAAGTTCTTATTTTGGCTATGCTATTACAGAAAAATGTTAGCCATCTATTTCATAAGGTCTAAAGATTAAATTGTGCATCCTACAGATTCCTTTATAATAGAATTAGTTTCCTACCTTGAAGAGAATAGAGAAATGAAAGAACAAGTTGAGCTTAGAATAGGGAAATGAGGGAACAAGTCCTAGATCGCTTGCTGACAATAGCAATATCACATGAATACTTAGCAAACCGTTTCAACCATTAGATAACAACTTAAGAAAACATTTACCAGAAGGTCCAATGCCTTCTATAAATTTTAAGAATCATGTATTTGAAAACACCTCTTAAATATCTAACATGGTGTAGTTTGTTTAGCCAGTAAACTTAAGCACAACCATCTAAAATATTTTTAGTTTCTTTCTACCAACACGTTTAAATCATATGATACACAGATTCAGGTCACTCAAATTAAAATGTATCTTTGATTGATTTTAGCAGCTTAAATTTATGGACAATCTTATCCATAAGCCATTTAAAATAAAACTCTTAATAAAATTTCCCCATGTGGACATACAATATGTACACACATATGACATAGCATAATAGACCAATATAGCAATTTTAATAATAGCTTTTAAAATCTTTAACTCTTTTTGTAGATTGCCAATTGATTTGAATTGCTTTTTCTTTTTAGTAACCTCAGTTAACCATACTTTCTCTCAGTTAGTACTGTTAATACATTATTGGCTTCATCTGTTTACAGAGTCATCCCAAAGTACTGAATACAATAGAAGTCCATAGGAACCTATAGGAGGACAGCTAAACACGGAACCAACAACGCTTTAGTTTTATGAGCAGCACATCATATATAACTATGGATGACAAAAGACTTTAAGTTGCCATGTTTAAAATTATAAACTCATCAACCAAAAAGAGGCACTTGCTTACTTCACAGTATTTTTGAAAGCACTTGTAGCATTTTACAAGTATTTAACCCTTTCGGCCTCTGGGGCTTTCTCATTAAGATAACTATCGAGGGGGGCGGAGCCAAGATGGCGGATAGTGAGGACGTGTGCCTTAGTTTGGGAAAATAAACTTTCATAAAAGCGGAATTACTGTAGCATCAGGAAAAAACTCAAGAAAAAAACTGCAGAGGAATCGCTTCCGGATCTTGTGGAGGAAACACAGAGGACTTACAGGGAACCCACCGCGTGGAAAACCAACTGAGACAAGCCAAGCGGCAGCGGCGGGAGAGGAGGCAGATCCACAGAATCTCGCCAGCGCGGGAACGGAGGAGGGTAAGAAAGACAAAGACCTGAGAAGTCCGAGACATTGGGGGGAGGGGGAACAGAGGCCTCTCCCTTCACTCACCAAGCAAAACAAAGAGCACCGCGATTTTACATATGTAAAGCTCAGCCAAACTCAGTATCTTTAGCGAAACTGGAGAACACATTGAGGACTGCATAAACTCTGTGTATGGTCCCAGGGGTAGATCAAACGAATACTCACAGAGGCTAGATTTCAACTACCCTCAACTCCACTCCCAACTGAGTCAAAAAAAAAAAAAAAAAAGAGAGAGAGAGAGAGAGAGAGAGCGTCCCAGCAAGGAGCAAATAATCTGGGAGAGTCACTCTTTACACAGCCTTAAACCTCAAGAAACAAGCATAGCTCTCTGGCCACACCCATCACAGCCCCTAAGGCTCCAACAAAACAGACAGCTCACTTAGAGGCATAGTATAACGAGAGAAAAAAAAAAACAAAAACAAAAACACCACAAATTATCTCTAACTTGCCAAGCGGGAACGGAGGAGGGTAAGAAAGACAAAGACCTGAGAAGTCCGAGACATTGGGGGGAGGGGGAACAGAGGCCTCTCCCTTCACTCACCAAGCAAAACAAAGAGCACCGCGATTTTACATATGTAAAGCTCAGCCAAACTCAGTATCTTTAGTGAAACTGGAGAACACATTGAGGGCTGCATAAACTCTGTGTATGGTCCCAGGGGTAGATGAAACGAATACTCACAGAGGCTAGATTTCAACTACCCTCAACCCCACTCCCAACTAAGTCAAAACAAAAAAAAAAAGAGAGAGAGAGAGAGAGAGCGTCCCAGCAAGGAGCAAATAATCTGGGAGAGTCGCTCTTTACACAGCCTTAAAGCTCAAGAAACAAGCATAGCTCTCTAACCACACCCATCACAGCACCTAAGGCTCCAACAAAGCAGACAGCTCACTTAGAGGCATAGTATAACGAGAGAAAAAAAAACAAAAACAAAAACACCACAAATTATCTCTAACATGCCGAGCAAGAAACATAGAAGCGGAGGTACCAAGAATAAGGAAGGCACTATGACGCCCCCAAGTGAACAAGACATGCCAATGCAAGATTATGAAGATGAAGAGATAGAGCAAATGCAAGAAGCAGATTTCAAAAAATTCACAAGAACATTAAGAAGTTCTCAAAAACAAATTCTTGAACTACAGAAATCCTTAATGGACAAGATAGAAAATCTCTCCCGTGAAAATGAAATATTAAGGAGGAATCAAAATGAAATGAAACAACTAGTGGAACAGGAAATTGCGATAGTGAAAAAAAACCTCAATAAAATGAAGAACTCAATAGATCAAATGGCAAACACATTAGAGAGCCTTAAAAACAGAATGGATGAAGCAGAAGAGAGAATATCGGAATTAGAAGACAGAGAACAGGAAAGGAAACAGTCAAATCAAAGAAAAGAAGAAGAAATCAGAAATCTAAAAAATACTGTCAGGAATCTACAGGATACTATTAAAAAACCCAACATTCGGGTTCTAGGAGTTCCTGAAGGCATGGAGAGAGAGAAAGGATTAGAAGGCCTTTTTAGTGAGATACTAGCAGAAAATTTCCCAAGTTTGGAGAAGGACAGAGACATCCTAGTACAGGAAGCTCAGAGAACCCCTAATAAACATGATCAAAAGAGATCCTCACCATGACACGTCGTAATCAAACTCACCACAGTGAAACACAAAGAAAAGATCCTAAAATGTGCAAGAGAGAAACGACAGATTACTCTCAGAGGATCTCCAATTAGACTTACAGCTGATTTCTCATCAGAAACCCTACAAGCCAGGAGAGAATGGCGAGATATAGCCCAGGTACTAAGAGAGAAAAACTGCCAGCCCAGAATATTATATCCTGCAAAGCTCTCATTTGTGAATGAAGGTGAAATTAAGACCTTTCACAGCAAACAGAAATTGAAAGAATTTGTCGCCACTCGTCCAGCCCTGCAAAAGATGCTTAAAGACGTGTTACATACAGAAACACAGAAACACGGTCACCAATATGAAAGAAGGTAAAGGAAGGAAACCTCAGAGCAAAAGATCACAGGAATCTCAAACCAGATATTAGAAAATATCTTTGGCAAATGGCAGGGCAAAGTTACTCCTTCTCAATAGTCACATTGAATGTTAATGGCTTGAATTGTCCAGTTAAAAGACACCGATTGGCTGATTGGATTAAGGAACAAAACCCATCCTTTTGCTGCTTACAAGAAACCCATCTATCCAACAATGATCCATACAAGCTGAGAGTGAAAGGCTGGAAAAAGATATACCACGCCAACAGAAATGAAAAGAGAGCGGGCGTAGCCATCTTAATATCGGACAACATAAACTTTACTACAAAAACTGTTAGGAGAGACAAAGAGGGGCACTATATAATGATTAAGGGATCCATTCAACAAGAAGATATAACGATTATCAACGTATATGCACCTAATTACAGAGCACCAGCTTATTTAAAAGACTTGTTAAGGGACTTAAAGGGAGACTTAGACCCCAATACAATAGTACTGGGGGACTTCAATACTCCACTCTCAGAGATAGACAGATCAACAGGACAGAAGATCAACAAGGAGACAGTAGATTTAAATGACACTATAGCCCAAATGGATCTAACAGACATCTACAGAACATTTCATCCTACATCTAAGGACTTTACATTCTTCTCAGCAGTACATGGAACCCTCTCTAGGATTGACCACATACTAGGCCATAAAGCAAGTCTCAGCAAATTCAAAAGAATTAGAATCATACCATGCAGCTTCTCAGACCACAAAGGAATGAAATTGGAAATTGGCAACTCAGGAATCCCTAGAGCACGTGTAAACACATGGAGATTGAACAATATGCTCCTGAATGAACAACGGGTCATAGAAGAAATTAAAAGAGAAATCAAAAATTTTCTGGAAGTAAATGAGGATAACAGCACAACATACCAAAACCTATGGGATACAACAAAAGCAGTGTTAAGAGGAAAGTTTATATCAATAGGTGCCTACATCAAGAAATTGGAAAGGCACCAAATAGATGAGCTTTCAAGTCATCTCAAGGATCTAGAAAATCTGCAGCAAACCAAACCCAAACCCAGTAGGAGAAGAGAAATAATTAAAATCAGAGAAGAAATCAACAGGATTGAATCCAAAAAAACATTACAAAAAATCAGCCAAACGAGGAGCTGGTTTTTTGAAAAAATAAACAAAATTGACACCCCATTGGCCCAACTCACTAAAAAAAGAAGAGAAAAGACCCAAATCAATAGGATCAGAGATGAAATGGGAAACGTAACAACAGACACCACAGAAATAAAAAGAATCATCAGAAATTACTACAAGGACTTGTATGCCAGCAAACAGGGAAATCTATCAGAAATGGACAGATTCTTGGACACATACAACCTCCCTAAATTGAGCCAGGAAGACATAGAAAACCTAAACAGACCAATAACTGACACAGAAATTGAAACAGTAATAAAGGCCCTCCCAACAAAGAAAAGCCCAGGGCCAGATGGATTCACTGCTGAGTTCTACCAGACATTTAGAGAAGAACTAACTCCAATTCTTCTCAAACTATTCAGAGCAATCGAAAAAGAGGGAATCCTCCCAAATTCCTTCTATGAAGCCACCATCACCTTAATTCCTAAGCCAGAAAGAGACGCAACATTGAAAGAGAATTACAGACCAATATCCCTGATGAACATAGATGCAAAAATACTCAATAAAATTCTGGCCAATAGAATGCAACAACACATCAGAAAGATCATCCACCCAGACCAAGTGGGATTCATCCCCGGTATGCAGGGATGGTTCAACATTCGCAAAACAATCAACGTAATACACTACATTAACAGACTGCAGAAGAAAAACCATATGATTCTCTCAATAGACGCAGAGAAAGCATTTGATAAAAAACAACACCCTTTCATGATGAAAACTCTAAGCAAACTGGGTATGGAAGGAACATTCCTTAATACAATCAAAGCAATATATGAAAAACCCATGGCCAACATCCTATTGAATGGGGAAAAGTTGGAAGCATTTCCACTGAAATCTGGTACCAGACAGGGATGCCCTCTCTCACCACTGCTATTCAATATAGTTCTGGAAGTTTTGGCCAGAGCTATTAGGCAAGAAAAAGAAATTAAAGGGATACAAATCGGGAAGGA
Source organism: Lepus europaeus (assembly GCF_033115175.1). Classification (NCBI taxonomy): domain Eukaryota; kingdom Metazoa; phylum Chordata; class Mammalia; order Lagomorpha; family Leporidae; genus Lepus; species Lepus europaeus. The sequence continues at coordinate 754,196 of NW_026909276.1, forward strand.
CGAACTCAAATTATCCCTCTTTGCAGATGATATGATTCTTTACTTAGGGGACCCAAAGAACTCTACTAAGAGACTGCTGGAACTCATCGAAGAGTTTGGCAAAGTAGCAGGATATAAAATCAATCCACAAAAATCAACAGCCTTTGTATACACAGGCAATGCCACGGATGAGGAAGAACTTCTAAAATCAATCCCATTCACAATAGCTACAAAAACAATCAAATACCTTGGAATAAACTTAACCAAAGACGTTAAAGATCTCTACGATGAAAACTACAAAACCTTACAGAAAGAAATAGAAGAGGATACCAAAAAATGGAGAAATCTTCCATGCTCATGGATTGGAAGAATCAATATCATCAAAATGTCTATCCTCCCAAAAGCAATTTATACATTCAATGCAATACCCATCAAGATCCCGAAGACCTTCTTCTCAGATATAGAAAAAATGATGCTGAAATTCATATGGAGACACAGAAGACCTCGAATAGCCAAAGCAATCCTGTACAACAAAAACAAAGCCGGAGGAATCACAATACCTGATTTTAGGACATACTAAAGGGCAGTTGTTATCAAAACAGCATGGTACTGGTACAGAAACAGACGGATAGACCAATGGAACAGAATAGAAACACCAGAAATCAATCCAAACACCTACAGCCAACTTATATTTGACAAAAGATCCAAATCTAATCCCTGGAATAAGGACAGTCTATTCAATAAATGGTGCTGGGAAAATTGGATTTCCACATGCAGAAGCTTGAAGCAAGACCCATACCTATCACCTTACACAAAAATTCACTCAACATGGATTAAAGACTTAAATCTACGACCCGAAACCATCAAATTATTAGAGAGCATTGGAGAAACCCTGCAAGATATAGGCACAGGCAAAGACTTCCTGGAAAATACTCCAACAGCACAGTCAAAACCAAAATTAACATTTGGGATTGCATCAAATTGAGAAGTTTCTGTACTTCAAAAGAAACAGTCAGGAAAGTGAAGAGGCAACCAACAGAATGGGAAAAAATATTCGCAAACTATACTACAGATAAAGGATTGATAACCAGAATCTACAAAGAAATCAAGAAAATCCACAACAACAAAACAAACAACCCACTGAAGAGATGGGCCAAGGACCTCAATAGACATTTTTCGAAAGAGGAAACCCAAATGGCCAACAGACACATGAAAAAATGTTCAAGATCACTAGCAATCAGAGAAATGCAAATCAAAACCACAATGAGGTTCCATCTCACCCCGGTGAGAATAGCTCACATTCAGAAATCTACCAACAACAGATGCTGGAGAGGATGTGGGGAAAAAGGGACACTAACCCACTGTTGGTGGGAATGCAAACTGGTTAAGCCACTATGGAAGTCTGTCTGGAGATTCCTCAGAAACCTGAACATAACCCTACCATACAACCCAGCCATCCCACTCCTTGGAATTTACCCAAAGGAATTTAATATGACAAATAAAAAAGCCATCTGCACATTAATGTTTATTGCAGCTCAATTCACAATAGCTAAGACCTGGAACCAACCCAAATGCCCATCAACAGTAGACTGGATAAAGAAATTATGGGACATGTACTCCATAGAATACTATACAGCAGTAAGAAACAATGAAACCCAGTCATTTGCAACAAGATGGAGCAATCTGGAAAACATCATGCTGAGTGAATTAAGCCAGTCCCAAAGAGAAAAATATCATTTGTTTTCCCTGATCGATGACAACTGAGCGCCAAAGAGGAAACCTGTTAAGTGAAATGGACACTATAAGCAACAATGAACTGATCAGCTCCTGTCCTGACTTTAGATGTACAATGTAATACTTTATCCTTTTTAGTATTTGTTGTTGTTGTTGTTGTTCTAGTACTATTGGTTGAACTCAGTAATTAACACACAATTATTCTCAGGTGTTTAAATTTTAACTGAAAAGTGATCCCTGTTAAATCTAAGAGTGGAAAAAGAGAGGGAGGAGATGAACAATTTGGAACATGCTCAATCGGACTGGCCGCAAATGGTGGAGTTAGAAATGTGCAGGGGATTCCAACACAATTCCATCAAGATGGCATGTACCAATGCCATCGCACTAGTCCAAGTGATCAATTTCAGCTCACAATTGATAGCTCTGATAGGTCTAAGAGTCAAAGAGATCACACAAACAAGACAAGTATCTGCTAATACTAACTGATAGAATCAAAAAGGGAGAGAAAGATCCAACATGGGAAGTGGGATACACAGCAGACTCATAGGATGGCAGATGTCCTAAACAACACTCTGGCCTCAGAATCAGCCCTCAAGGCATTCAGATCTGGCTGAAGAGCCCATGAGAGTATAGCAGGCATGGAAAGCCAAGATATCATGGGAAAAAAAAAAGACCTAAATGAATGATCTCTGTGAGTGAGATCCCAGTGGAAAGAACGGGGCCATCAAAGAAGGAGATACCCTTCTCCGAAGGGAGGAGAGAACCTCCACTTTGACTATGACCCTATCGGAATAAGACCAAAGTCAGCGAACTCTAAAGGCTTCCATAGCCCTGGCAACTCATGACTAGAGCCTAGGGAGATTACTGACGCCATGAACAGGAGTGTCAAATTGTTAAGTCAGCAACAGGAGTCACTGTGTACTTACACCCCATGCGGGATCTGTCCCTAATGTGTCGTCTAAAGCCAAGTGATGCTATGACTGGTACTGAAACAGTATTTTTATACTTTGCATTTCTGTGTGGGCGCAGACTGATGAGGTCTTTGCTAATTATATACTGAAGTGATCTTCTGTATATAAAGAGAATTGGAAATGAAAAAAAAAACCTGGTGTTAAAATGGAAATGGCATAGAAAATTAATTATTTTGAAAAAAAAATTATGTAGGATCTCTGTCTTTAATGTGCTGTACATTGCTATTTAATGCTATAATTAGTAATCCAATGGTAGTTTTTTCACTCGATGTTGCTATATGGGCAAAATGTTGAAACCTTTACCTAATATATACTAAATTGATCTTCTGTATACAAAGAGAATTGAAAATGAATCTTTACATGAATGGAAGGGGAAAGGGAGCGGGAGGAGGGAGGGTTGCGGGCGGGAGGGAAGTTATGGGAGGGGGGAAGCCATTGTAACCCACAAGCTATACTTTGGAAATTTATATTCATTAAATAAAAGTTTAATAAAAAAAAAGATAACTATCATGTCTAGTAACACAAGATCATTAAACTTTTTAATTGTCAAACATTTGTATTAATAGCATTTTCCATTATAGAAACTTAAAGTTTGGTACCACATCACATCTTGACAGTCCTTCTAATATAATCCAAATAGCATGATTAGTTGGTCTCTCTTTTTATACTCTGTTCTTAAAGTCCTCTTTTTTATATTTTATTAGTTACCACAGATCAAGGAAAATATATGGTATTTGTCTTTTTGTGATCGGCTTATTTCACTAAGTATAAGGGTTTCCACTTGCATCCATTTCATAGCAAAAGATAGGATTTTGTCCTTTTTATGGCTGAGTAATATATCAAAGTGTATATATATATATATATATATATATATATATATATATATATTTATACACAAAGCAGAAAATTGCAAAGCATATGTGTCCAGCACTCTGGCATAATGGGTGGGGCCCAGGCCTCTAGTGCCAGCATCCCATATGGCACCTGTTGGTGTCCCAACTGCTCCTCTTCTTATCCAGCTCTCTGATATGGCCTAGGAAAACAGTAGATGTTTGCCCAAGTCCCTGGGCCCCGCACTTGTGTGGGACACCAAGAGAAGGCTTCTGGCTCCTGGCTTTGCATCAGCCCAGCTCCGGCCATTGAGGCCATTTGGGGAGTGAACCAGCAGATGGAGAATCTCCCTCCCCCTCTCCTCCTCTCCCTCCCCCTCTCCTCCTCTCCCTCCCCCTCTGCCTCTCCCTCTCCCCCTCCCTCTCCCTCTCCTTTACAACAGATTGCTTATTGATGCTAAGCCCATAAATACTTCCTTAAAACAAATGTAAGGGGGTTGGCACTCTGACACAGTAGTCTAAAGCCCTGGCCTGAAACTCTGGCACCTGATATGTACACCAGTTCTAGTCCCAGCTGCTCTTCTTCCAATCCAGCTCTCTGCTATGGCCTGGGAAAGCAGTAGAAGATGGCCCAAGTCCATGGGCCCCTGCATCCATATGGGAAACCCAGAGGAGGCTGCTGGCTCCTGGCTTTGAATCAGTGCAGCTCTGGCCATTGTGGCCATCTGAGGAGTGAACCACAAGATGGAAGACCTCTCTCTCTGTCTCTAGTTCTCGCTGTAAATTTTTCTCCAGATAAAGAAGATAGTAATGTCCTACCTTTATATAAAATGGTTTAGCTTTCTTTCTTAGAATAAAATGCAAAGACTAGCTACCGGCTATTGCATCTGGGACAGCAGTGAATGATGGCCCAAGTCTTTGGGCCCCTGTACCCATGTGGGAGACTTGTTTGATGCTCCTGGCACATGGCTTTGGCCTGGACCAGCCCCAGCAATTGTGGCCATTTGGAGAGTAACCAGTGTGTAGAAGATATCTCTCTCTGTAACCTTGCTTTTCAAATAAGTAAAATAAATATTAAAACATTTTTCTTCATTAGCTTCCTCTGGTATTCAAAAATAGGATTAGACAATTCTTGAAGTAAAGGGCGATGGTAACTGTGGAAAATATGAATCTTGCCTCAACCTATGTCTGCTATTTTTTAGACTTAAAACATCTGAGGAAAAAAAAAACAGATCTAAATCTTTGAGGATCTTGGAACACATAATAGAAAACAAAGCCACTTTACCAGTGGGAAGGAAGAGTCAAAGAGGCTGGCTTCAGAGCCTTGCTCAGATACAGAGCAGGGGTCACTGAGAATACCTCATCCACATGACCAGGAAACCCAATGCCAGACAAAATAAATCAGAACAATAGTGAATATTTTTACCCCTAAATATAATCATCAAGTAAATAAGAATAAAATAACAAACACCAATAACTTACCAGTAGAACAAAGTGAATGGAGAGGGGCATGCTAAGGCAGAGTTCAAAAGAGAAGATCCACATTTAGGGTTGGATGGACATCAGGTAAGAACCTCTCTGGAAAACAGCTCACACATCTTACTACAAGGTAATGTTACAAGAATTTAAAAGTTGTGGGGTTTGAAAGTAACCATAAGAGAATGAAATTTAAAAAATGATCTTTACTTTGGAGCAGGCCAATTCAACTTTCAAAACTAAAAGTTTAACACTATAAAGGATATCAATTCTAGACACAGTGTGATTTATCTCAATCTCTCTACTGCTTTGCTTTCCACACTAAAATTTTAATGCATGCAAAGAACTAAGCAAAAAAAGTCAAGATACCAACCAAGGCCAAGGACAGAAGGGGCATAGCAATCTGAAATATATTTAATTAATGTGCTCAAAGGCTGTTTTAGAGAACATGGAAAATATGCATGATCCACTGGGTCATTTCTTTAGACACACGGAAAAATCAAACAGAAATGCTAGGTTGAAAAACACATTAACAAGGATGAAAAATGCCCTTCACAGACTACTTAGTATTCTTGACAGCACAAGGTACACTATCAGTGAACCTAAAGCTATTAGTTTGGCCTGAAATTACATAGCCTGAAGCTCAGGAAAAAACTTGTGAGGAGCCAATGTTGTGACATAATGGGCTAAATATCTGCCTGGGGATTCAGCACCCCATACTGGCACTGGGTTGTGTCCCAGCTGTTTCTCTTCCTATCCAGCTCTTTGTTATGGCCTGGGAAAGCAGTGGAGGATGGCCCAGGTGCTTGGGTACCAGATTGGTTCAGCTCCAGCTGTTAAAGCCATTTGGGGAGTGAACTGGTGGATGGAAGACCTTTCTCTCTGTCTCTTCCTTTCTCTGTAACTCTGACTCTCAAATAAATAGATAAATCTTTTTTAAAAAAATAAATTTGTGAGAAAAAATGAACAAAAATATCATACAAGAAACTAGGTACAAAAATAAATGGAGCAAAATACATATAATTTTAAATGCAGAAAGAGAAGATAAAGGGAAAGAAGAGATACTTGAGGAAATAAGTCATTGATGAAGTGTTTTTATAGGAAACTCTAATATAAAAATGATGATATAGTAAAAAGTGAGTTCATTAAGATGGTCAGGGGCTGGCATCTGGGAACAGTGCATTATGCCACTGCTTGAAATACGAGCATCTGACAATGGAGTTCAAGTCCCAGATGATGTGTTTTTGATCCACCTTCCAGCTAATGTGCCTGAGAAAGCAGAAGATGGCCCAAGTGTTTGGGCCCCTTTCACCTATGTGGGAGATCCCAAAGGAGCTCCAGGCTCCTGGTGTTAGCCTGGCTCAGCTTTGATGCTTGAGGCTGTTTAGGGAGTGAAATAGCAGATAGAAGATCATTTTCTATCTCCTTCTGTCTATCACTGTGCCTCACAAATAAAATAATTCTTATTTTAAAAAGTCAGTGACTAAATTAATATTCAAATCAATTATATTTTATTTTATATCAATGAACTGACATTAAAACACAAACAGTGCAATCACCAGTAACAATATCAGACTGTAACATGTGCTGAAAACATTTGCAAAATACATCAAAGACAGTGCAGTAAGTTGCAGATACAAATTAATGTATGAAAACGCTCAATACTGTCAAAATACCAATTTCCCCAAACTGAACTAATTTACAGATCCAACACAACTTCAATTGAAACTATGTGTGACTGAATGTACCTATATATTTACAGAATGATGCTAAAATTCATATAGAGCAATCTCAAAAAGCAAAAACTGGGAAACAATCAATTTGGAAGTGAAGCTGAATGTATGGAAGACATATTTGATGCTTGAAAAGTGTAAATTTCCTGAGAATACATGAAGAGAAATTGTGATATTCTTCATTGTTTAATAAACATTAGCATACTTAACCTAGTTAGACATTTATAAAATATGTTTTACAGATGTCTTAGACCCTCCAGGATGCAGAATTCCTTACACAGGATAATTTAAGCAGAGAGTTGCAACTCAATTTTAGAGCCTACAAAATCCAAGACTAAGACATTATTGCATTCTATATCTCATAAAGCTCATTTTGTGCCAAGTGGAAGCAATATTTATGTGCCCTCCTATGGTGAGAGCAGCATTTTCCACCAAGGATTCTTCTTAAAGGTGCTAATCCTATTCATAACATCAGAATCTCAGGACCTAATTACTCCATAAAGACACAGCATTTTCAATATTGTCACATTAGGTATTAAGTTACAGTCTGATATTAAAGGCATACCCACCGGAAGACAATAGCCAAACCGTAAAATGTAACCTAAAGAATTTTATTTCTTGGAGACAAATAAGAATGCAGTTGAAATGCAAGTTTTGATGCATAAATCTGATCAGAAATTATGATAGAAAATATTTCACTACGTTTCAAAAAAGCCCTCAATGCTACAAAGTTGATCCTCTGAATTTGCAGTTTTACTTACAAACTTGTATTTCATCCATGGACACAGAATAAGAGTATTGCTTTTTAAAATTCAGGTACTTACAAAGTTTCATAAAATGATATTTAGGGATTGACATTGCAGTGCAGCAAGTTAAATGGCTGCATCTGACATCAGCATCAACTATCAGAGTGCTAGTTTGAGTCCCAGCTGCAGCAGTTTATAATCCAGCTCCCTGTTAATGTGCCAGCAAAAGCAGTGTAAGATGGCCCAGGTAACTAAGGCTTATGGGAGACCCAGAAAAAAATCCTGGCTCTTAGATTCAGACCAGCCCAGCTCCAGCTGTTGTGGCCATTTAGGGAGTTAACCAATACATGAAAGATCAGTTTCTCTTTCTCTCACTTCTCCTTCCCTCCCTTACCTCTTTATCTGCAGTTCAAAAAATTATCTTTTTTAAAAGATTGATTTCTAAGAAGAGAATGGAAGATATCATTTCAGTTTATTGGTTCAATTTGTGTGTGGGGGGGAATTCACTGAAATACAAGTACATCATGAATAGTACATTTTAAAATGAGTTGCTGTTTTAAATATTACTTGGGAATACAATAACGTCATAAATGTTGCTAAAAGAAATACATGAAATTTCTAAAATATGATGGATGGAGAAGCAGAAACTGTCTTTATTTTTTAAAATTTTATTTAATGTATATCAATTTGACATATACAGTTACTGGAACATCGTGATACCTCCCATGCACCCTTGCTCCCACACTCCCTCCTCCTCTCTCTCCTATTCCAATTGTTAATTTTTACAAAGACCTATTTTCAATTCACTTTATACTCAGAAGATTAATGGTACACTAAGGAAAGAGTTCAATAAATAGTATGAAGAAAAAACACTGTTCCTCAACAGTGCAGCAAGGGCTGTAAACAACCATCAAATCTCCAAATGCCAATTTCATTACAATACATTACATTTTAGGTACACTATTAGCTATCAACCCAGATATTCATCAACTGGTGACAGGATAAAGAAATCATGGTATATATACACTATGGAGTACTACTTAGCTGTGAATAAAAAGAAAGCAAATCTTTTGCAACAAAAGAATGCAACTGGAAGCCATTATACTTAGTGAAATAAGCCAGTACCAAAAAGACAGATAGAATATGTTTTCCATGGTCTGTGGTAACTAATAAAAGATGTCTTTAGCTCCTATTGTTCTAACTCCTCTACATGAAGGAAAAACATTTTCAGATTTAAGAAGAGAGGACAAATAATTGACTTCCCTGAACTCAAGCCTGTACTCCTTGGGATTATGTGAGGAGCTGGTTTGTCTACTGGCTAAGATTACTACAGTCCTTAGTTTCTGAGAGGACCTGATAGCAGGAATGCCAAGGTATATCAGACCTCATTAAAGAATTTTGCATACTAGAGCAACATTTTCAAAAGATCAAGTATACAGTATAAAGACTATTGGAACTCATAGAAGAGTTTCGCAAAGTAGCAGGATATAAAATCAACGCACAAAAATCAACAGCCTTTCTATACACAGGCAATGCCACAGCTGAGGAAGAACTTCTAAGATCAATCCCATTTAAAAGAGCTACAAAAACAAATACCTTGGAATAAACTTAACCAAGGATGTTAAAGATCTCTAAGGTGAAAACTACAAAACCTTAAAGAAAGAAATAGAAGAGGATACCAAAAAATGGAAAAATCTTCCAGGCTCATGGATTGAAAGAATCAATATCATCAAAATGTCCATTCTCCCAAAAGCAATTTACAGATTTAATGCAATACCAATCAAAATACCGAAGACCTTCTTCTCAGATCTGGAAAAAATGATGCTGAAATTCATATGAAGACACAGGAGACCTCGAATAGCTAAAGCAATCTTGTACAATGAAAACAAAGCCAGAGGCATCACAATACCAGATTTCAGGACATACCACAGGGCAGTTGTTATCAAAACAGAATGCTACTGGTACAGAACCAGATGGATAGACCAGTGGAACAGAATAGAAACACCAGAAATCAATCCAAACATCTACAGCCAACCTATATTTGATCAAGGATCCAAAACCAATCACTGGAGTAAGGACAGTCTATTCAATAAATGGTGCTGGGAAAATTGGATTTCCACATGCAGAATCATGAAGCAAGACCCCTAACTTTCACCTTACACAAAAATTCATTCAACAAGGATTAAAGACTTACATCTATGACCTAACACCATCAAATTATTAGAGAGCATTGGAGAAACCGTGCCAACAGACACATGAAATGGCCAACAGACACATGAAAAAATGTTCAACATCACTAGCAATCAGGGAAATGCAAATCAAAACCACAATGAGGTTTCACCTCACCCCATTTAGAATGGCTCACATTCAGAAATCTAAGAACAACAGATGCTGGAGAGGATGTGGGGGAAAAGGGACACCAACCCACTGTTGGTAGGAATGCAAACTGGTTAAGCCACTGTGGAATTCATTCTGGAGATTCCTCAGAAAACTGAATATAACCCTACCATAAAACCCAGCCATCCCACTCCTTGGAATTTACCCAAAGGAAATTAAATTGGCAAACAAAAAAGCTGTCTGCACATTAATGTTTATTGCTGCTCAATTCACAATAGCTAAGACCTGGAACCAACCCAAATGCCCATTAACAGTAGACAGGATAAAGAAATTATGGGATATGTACTCTATAGAATATTATACAGCAGTCAAAAACAGTGAAATCTGGTCATTTGGAACAAAATGGAGGAATCTGGAAAACATCATGCTGAGTGAATTAAGCCAGTCCCAAAGGGACAAATATCATATGTTCTCCCTGATCAGTGACAACTAACCAAGCACCAAGGGGGAAACCATTTGAAGTGAAATGGACACTATAAGAAACAGTGACTTGATCAGCCCTTGTCCTGACTGTTGATGTAGAATGTAATACTTTATCCTTTTTAGTATTTTGTTTTGTTTTGTTCTAGTAGTAGTGGTTGAACTCTGTAATTAACACACAATTATTCTTAGGTGTTTAAATTTTAACTGAAAAGGGATCCCTGTTAAATATAAGAGTGGGAATAGAGAGGGAGGAAATGTACAATTTGGGACATGCTCAATCGGACTTGCCCAAAACGGTGGAGTTAGAAATGTGCCAGGGGATTCCAATACAATCCCATCAAGGTGGCATGTGCCAATGCCATCTCACTAGTCCAAGTGATCAATTTCAGTTCACAATTGATCACACTGATAGGTCTAAGAGTCAAAGGGATCACTCAAACAATACTAATGTCTACTAATACTAACTGATGGACTCAAAAAGGGAGAGAACGATCCATCATGGGAAGTGGGATACACAGCAGACTCATAGAATGGCAGATGTCCTAAATAGCACTCTGGCCTCAGAGTCAGCCCTTAAGGCATTTGGATCTGGCTGAAGAGCCCATGAGAGTATTTTAGGCATGGAAAACAAAGATACTCTGGAAAAAAAAAGAAGACCTAAATGAAAGATCTCTGCAAGTGAGTTCCCAGTGGAAAGAACGGGGCCATCAAAGAAGGAGGTACCTTTCTCTGAAGGGAAGAGAGAACTTCTACTTTGACTATGACCTTGTCGGAATAAGATCAAAGTCGGCGAACTCAAAAGGCTTCCATAGCCTTGGCAACTCATGACTAGAGCCTAGGGAGATTACTGACACCATAAACAAGAGTGTCAAATTGTTAAGTCAACAACAGGAGTCACTGTGTACTTACTTCTCATTTGGGATCTGTCCTTAATATGTTGTCCAATATGAAGTAATGCTATAACTAGTACTGAAACAGTATTTTACAGTTTGTGTTTCTGTGTGGGTGCAAACTGATGCAATCTTTACTTAATATATACTAAATTGATCTTCTGTATATAAAGATAATTGAAAATGAATCTTGATGTGAATGGAATGGGAGAGGGAGCAGGAGATGGGAGGCGTGCGAGTGGAAGGGAAATTATGGGGGGGAAGCCATTGTAATGCATAAACTGTACTTTGGAAATTTATATTTACTAAATAAAAAATAAAAAATACACATAATTCTGAGATTTAAAAAAAAGATCAAGTATACAGTATGAAGAGGATTTTTTATGGAACTGTTTCTCTATTTGAAACATTAGAAAAGGGTAGATGTTAAGTCTCTAAATTTAATATGTCTGTTCAATTTTATAGCTGTACCATTGTTTTTAAATACTTTCTTCTTCATTTCAACTGAGATTTAAAGTTTCGAGTCATTTCCTTCCTCATTTCTAGCACCTTTCAGTCCTGGGAAAACAGGACACTTTCAATAAATATTTTCTGATCAAATAAATGACAATGTCTCTTATTCTGAGTGAAAGGAAGCTCATATGAGAGTAGACAGCTTGTATATAAGAACATTTACATAAAATATAAACTATTAGGATAGTTTTAATGGATCAAACTCTTGAAATAATAAATAATCAAGTAACTCTGAGAGTTCACAATCATTTAGACATAATATAAAAGAGAGGACTATTACCTTTTTGCTCACATGATGGATTGTATTAGGGCTATGCTGAGTCCTTATTATCTGTGATAATAGATAGTTGGATTAAGTGGAGGAAACGAGTTATGCTCTTAAGACAACATTTTATCCTTCAGCTAAATTCTGGGGTTTGGGAATTGTTAATTGTCAGTTGCTACATCAATGTGAAACATGAGTTATTTGATGCAGATGTGAATCAGTAAAATACAAGCCATTGGTTTAAATATGCTTGCCCAGCCAAGTTCTGAGACATTTTCTTTTACTTAGAATTATTTATATATTTATTTATATTTATATATTATATATTTATTATTTATATATTTATATATATATGTGTGTATATATATATATAATATATCCTGTAATTGTACTTGAAGTAGTTTATTGCAAAGATGAACTGAAATAGCAGACTATCATGAAAATTAAATCAGATAAGTGAGGTAATAAACTTAGCTCTGTATGTAGCACAAAACATTCAAAATGCAGTCGGTAGTACTAGGGTTCTACTCCCCAGGGAAGAGACTAATCTGTAAATGCAATTTCTTGGACATCTCACAACTTAGGAGAATTACTTAGAAAATTATTTAAAAGTAAAACTGGATGAAACTAAATAATTTTTAATTCATTAATAATATACAAAGGGGAAAACAATTTTCATGTCACAATCATGCATTAAAAATGTGGGGGAGGCCAATGCTGTGGTGCAGTGGGTTAATGCCCTGACCTGAAGTGCTGGCATCCCATATGGGCGCCGGTTTGAGACCTGGGTTCTCCACTTCCAATGCAGCTGTCTGCTATGGCCTGGGAAAGCAGTGGAAGATGGCCCAAATCCTTGGGCCCCTGCACCCATGTGGGAGACCCAGAAGACACTCCTGGCTCCTGGCTTTGGATCCGTGCAGCTCTGGCTGTTGCGGCCAATTGGGGAGTGAATCAATGGGTGGAAGACCTCTCTCTCTTTGTCTGTATCTCTCTCTCTCTCTCTCTCTCTCTCTCTGCCTCCCCTTTCTATGTGTAATTCTGACTTTTAAATAAATAAATATTTTTTTTTAAATGGGGGGAAAGTGAAGTTGTACATGGTTGGGATCCAAGAGATAGTTGAGAACATCCTTTGAGTCTTGGACAAGACATTAGCGTGAGTGATAAAATTAAGATATTCTTTCTTTAAATAAGTGATCCATAGGGACCATTTGTTTTGCCATTTTCCTTGATGAATTCTCTCAGAGATTATAACCAGCATGCTGCTGACAAACAACTCACACTCATTTTTCTTAAAATATTTTGTTATATAATGTTTCTTATAAAATGATTTTGAAAATTTTCTAAAATTTTGAGTTGTCTTATGTAAAAATAGCATGCACACACATGCTTATCTATTATTCAAATATTATTTTATTCTCCTCAACAATGTAATTCCTATTCAACTTCTTAGTATTTCTATTTACTATAGCCTGCTGTGTATACAACGGGACTTCAAACACTTTACAGAAAATGGAGTTGAATGTACTTATTTTGCTGTAAAACATTTTGAAACTGAATGTATGACAGGTTTTTTAACATGCATGGAAAATGATTTACATAGAGTATACATGGACTTCAAAAATATTTTGCATCAAAATGAACTTATCTTTTAATTCAATATTTTCATGAACATTTAAAGTATGCTTTTACAAAAGTTATTGATTCATGTTCAACATATCTAAAATTTTGATAGATTTTGGATTGATTACTTTCCTAATTTACAGACACACACACCATACTTGTCTCTTCTTTACCAGGCATTATAATAGGTATAAGAGATTTAAAAGTGAATATTAAGTCGAGAGTGAGATACTACTACATACTATTAATTTTTTTTTAACAGGCAGAGTTAGACAGTAAGAGAGAGACAGAGAGAAAGGTCTTCCTTCCATTGGTTCACCCCCCAAATGGCCACTACGGCTGGTGCACTGCACCGATCTGAAGCCAGGAGCCAGATGCATCCTCCTGATGCAGGACCCAAGCACTTGGGCCATCCTCCACTGCACTCCTGGGCCACAGCAGAGAGCTGGACTGGAAGAGGAGCAACTGGGACAGAACCAGTGCCCCAACTGGGATTAGAACCCAGAATACTGTCACTGCAGACAGAGGATTAGCCTAGTGAGCCACGGCACTGGCCATATTATTATTATTTTTTGAGTTTTTTAAATTCTTTAACTGCTTTTTAATTTACCAATTGATTCGAATTGCTTTCTGCTCTTAGTAACCTCAGTTAGCCATACTTTCTCTCAGATGGTACCTGTAATACATTATTGGCTTCATCTGTTTACAGAGCCATACCAAAGTACTGAATACAATAGAAGTGGCTGGAAAAAGTCCATCAGAACCTATAGGAGGACAACTAAACACAGAATCAACAATGTTTTTGTTTCATGAGCAGCAAATCTGATATATAAAACTGTGGATGACAAAAAACTTTAAGCTGCCACGTTTGAAATTATAAACTCATTAACCAACAAGAGGCACTTGCTTAATTCACACAGTATTTTTAAAAGCACCTGTAGGATTTTACAAAGCATTTAACTCTTTAGGCCTCTGGGGCTTTCTGATTAAGATAACCATCATGTCTAGTAACACAAGATCATTAGACTTTTTAATTCTCAGACATCTGTGTCAATACCATTTTATATTATAGAAACTTAAAATTTAGCACCACTTCACATCTTGACAGTAGTTCTAATATAGTCCAAGTAGCCTGATTAGTTGGTGTCTCTACAAGATGAAAGACATATATATGTCCTTCAATTTTTTCAGTTGGGCCCAAACTGGAAAAACCAAAGTCCAAAATTTACTGGAAATTTCAGAGTCCAAATTCTTTGGAACTTTGATTTTTGATTTTTTGAATGCCTATCAAGAATGCCAAGAAGGCTCAAAATCCAAACCATCTGGTTGAAATAAGATTCCTATACAACATGACATAATAAGGACCAAATTTGATCATTGTTACAAGGTGATAATTCAAATGTTTGAAAATAAGCACATATTTAAATAACCCATGGCTCCTAATAAAAACTCAGCTGTTTTCAATTATAATTTAACAGAGACATCAAGAGAACATAATATATTACTTTAACACTTTAACAGAGAATCAGATTCTAATTATATCGTATGAAAATAGATTAAAACTTTTGTATTCAAGATTTGACTTTCCATAGCAAGCGCACATTTCTATACTTATGATGTTTTCCATTTTTCAATGTCCTTGATTTACATTTTGAAATAATCTGTTAAAAATCTCCAAATTAAGACATTTTTAAATATGGTAACATATCACATTTCAGACTGAGTTACTCTAAGCAATGTTAAACTATTTTCATAGACAGTTTATAAGCTAACCCAAATAGTTTTTATAGAATATAACATGCTGAGTATACAAAAGTTTACATTTAGACAAATTTATTTCATTTGCCTTTACCCCATTTAAATTAGCAGTTACACCTGACTTAAGATGCTGATATATCTCTATCTGAATTTAACTAAAATTAAATTTGCATTCATCTAAAAAAGTACTAAATATCCATTGCTATTTCATTGAGTACTGATTACCCAGAAACCTGTTAAAATAAATTGCAAAATAAGTTCAGCAAGTTACAGAGCAATATTTTTAAAGGTAGTGATCTTCCTAGATTCAAAGAGAAATTCCTTCAAAAGTTCAGGCAGCTGCCAGACAGTTCCCAAAGGTGATGGTGAGCCAGAGGTCGATGTACCAGGGACAATAAGTGGAGGTTAGAAGACTTGATTTTCCTGTCTGGCTTGATCCTCAGAATTTGGAAGGCTGATGTATGGATGGAGATTGTGGAGTGTTCAGTGGCATGGAAAGAGTTCCGGGGGTGTGTTTTGTGATTGGAAGAAATCCAGGACCCCAGAGCAGCTCAGAGGTCCCCAAAGATAAAGAAAAGTCACTGGGGGACACGGGATTACCAATGTAAGGTTTTCTCGGCTAACACACCAATGTTAGCCCATCACAAAACACACCAAACACCGGAGTAAGGGAAAGGGTTTATTGGGGAAAAGCCAACACAATGGAGGGAAGGGGCAAAGAGGAAAAGGAGAGTAATAGAGAAAGGAGAGAGGAGAGGAGAGAGGGGAGTGAGAGAGGAGAACAGGAGGCTAGAGAGAGTGGGCAAGAGAGAGCGAGGAGAGAAGAGAGAGCAGAGAGAAGAGAGATGAGAGGAGGAGAGGAGAGCAGAGAGGAGGAAAGGAGTCAAGAGCGCTGGCCCTATTATTAAATTTTGAAAATTCAAACCAGTAAAGATATTAAATGCTGGCACATTTGTGGAGAAATACACAAATGTGTATTTTGTTTCACTGCTGGTACAAATCTAAGTAGTACAGTTAACACTGGAAGCAGTGGAGGTTTCTCAAATATCCAAATACACACTTAACACAATCAACCATCAACCAACTCCATGGTATATATCCCCCAAAAGCACAGGCATGTCTATAGCAACTATGATTGATCCTTTGACCACAGGATTCAATTTGGTGCAGTCCCAGTGGTTACAGGCATTTGGGAGAGTGAACCAGCAGATGGAAGATCTCAGTCCATCTGTCTCTACCTTCCCATAAATAAATAAATAAATAAATAAATAAATAAATAAATAAATAAATAAATAAATGAATAAGGGCAGAGTTGTTGTGGTGACTTTTTGTGTGTATATGCAACTTTCTCTCAACAATCATTATTACTGAACTCATTCATCTGTCTCTCTTTCCTTCAAATTAAGTAAACAATTGCAAAGACATTAATAAGTAGAAACCCACAGAATGAGAACCCTATACACAAACATACACAAAAACACCTATAGGTATTTACACATGCCAAACAGATATGAGTGAGGATGGACTGGATAGGTCACAAAAGTAACAATGAAAACAAGTGAACAGAACAGGCTGCCTCTGTTACCTTAATGGCTCCCTCTACTTCTGAGGTAGTATATCATGCATATAGCAGATACTTTAGGCTTAATAAAAACTAAATAACAATCTTTACCTTTTAATCCTTGCTTACATTTGATAGCATCACTTATGTCACTTGTATCACAAATTCTGAACTGTTTTCCTTATCAGTTATGGTTGTACATAGATGGAATTTTTCTTTACAGACCACAGTTTAATATTTCTAACCAAAAATTAGAAAAAACTGCTGGGGCTGGCACTGTGGTATAGCAGGTAAAACTGCCACCTTCAGCACTGACATCCCATATGGGCACTGGTTCAAGTCTGGGCTGCTCCACTTCTAATCTGGCTCTCTGTTGGTTTGCCTAAGAGGGTAGTAAAGGATAGGCTAAATACCTGGACTCCTGTACTCATGTGGAAGATGTACCAGCCCAGCTCTGGGCATTACAGACACTTCAGGGATGAACCAATGGATGGAGATCTGCATTACAGACACTTCAGGGATGAACCACTGGATGGAAGATCTCTCTCTCTATCTCGCCCTCTCTTTGTAAGAGTTTCTGTTTTAAAAGATTTATTTACTTGAGAGGTAGAGTTACAGAGAGAGGGGGAGACAGAGATAGAGGTCTTCTCTCCGATGGTTTACTCCATGTATGTCCTCAATGTCCAGGGCTGGGACAATCTAAAAGCCAGGAGTCAGGAGCTTCTTCCATGTCTGCCATGTGGGTGCAGGGCACGAAGCACTTGGGCCATCTTCTGCTGGTTTCTCAGACTATCAGCAGGGAGCTGTATCAGAAGTGGAATAGCTGGGACTCATTCCTTAAGGAATGCCAGCAATGCAAGCAGACCCTTTTCCTACTATGCCATGGTGCTGGCCCCAGTAACATTGACATTCAAATAAATAAATAAATCTTTAAAAACAGAAAGACTAGGGCCAGCACTGTGACATAGCATGTAAGGCTACCATCTGCAGTGCCAGCATTCCATATAGGCACCAATTCGAATACTGGCTGCTTTGCTTCTGATCCAGCTCTCTGCTATGGCCTGGGAAGGCAGCAGAATATGACCCAAGTCCTGGGGCCCCTGCACCCATGTTGGAGACCTGGAAAAAACTCTTTGCTCCTGGCTTCAGATTGCCTCAGCTCTGGCCCTAGCAGCCACTTTGGGTGTGAACCAGCAGATGGAAGACACCTCTTTCTCTTTCTTTCTCTCTGCCTCTACCTTGGCCTCGGCCTTCTCTGTAATTCTGCCTTTCAAATAAATAAATCTTAAAAAAGAGAAAGACTTCATTAAAAAAGAGGCATTTGCCTTAATAAATATATATGTATATATATGTATGTATGTATACACACACACACACATAAGGTTCTTCCACTCTATATACAATTGACTCTCTCTCTCTTACACACAAACACACACACACACACATACACACATACCTACTCTCATTTCTAAAGGGTACATAATTGCCACAGATAGTTTACCACAAAACTAGCAGTATAAGATACACATTTTGTGCACTATAAATGCAGTCACATCAAATAGTTACTCTTCATCAATTTTATGGCTAAATGAACTGAGACACTATGGACACTGGGCAATATTCCAAAGAAATGCTAGCTTGAGTGGAACCTGGTTCTTTTTGACACAAAATCTTCTCTATTAGAAATTAACATTTCTCCTTTATTTTCTTTGTTAGTAGTGGATTAGAGGACTAACATTGATGAGGATAAGAAACTTCACATTTGATATATTTACTTTATAAGGATTGTTCTCATCAGATACCTATAAGGATGAATTAACAACAATCATACATGACTACCTGGGCCAACTTACTAAAATTATGTTTCCTATGAGAATCTAATGAAAAGGGCTACAGAAGGTATAGCTTCAGCTTATCATAGCTTAATCCCTTCAATAAAATATAGTAGTGTATGCACTGTCACGTAGCAGGTAAAGTTACCACCTATATTGCCAGCATCCCATTCGAGACAGGTCTGCTCCAATTCCAATCCAGCTCTATGTTATGGCTAGGGAAAGCAGTGGAAGGTGACCCAAGTCCTTGGGCCCCTGCACCTGTGTGAGAGACCCCAAGAAATCTCCTGGTTCCTGACTTCAGATCAGCACATCTCTGGTCATTGTGGCCATATGGGGAGTGAACCAGAATATGGAAGACCTTTCTCTCTCTCTCCCTCTCCCTCTCTCTCTCCCCACCTCTGCCCCTCTGTAACTCTGCCTTTTAAATATAAGAACTCTGCCTTTTAAATATAAGTAAATATTTTTCAAAAATACAATAGCAGTTGGCCTTGTGAATTACTTGGGTAAGCCATGGCTTGCAACTCTAACATCCAATATTACAGTGTTGGTTTGAGTTCTGGGTACTCTGCTTCTGATCCAGCTTCCTGCTAATATGCCTAGGAGGGCAGCAGGTGATGGCCCAACTTCTTGGGACCCTACCACCATCCTGGGAAAACATATGAAGATCCTGGTTCCTGCCTTTAGCCTGGTCAGGTTGCTATTCTTGGGTGCATCTGGAGAGTAAACCAATGGATACAATGGAACTGTTTGCTTGTGTGTGCATTCTCTCCCTGCCCCCTTCTCCCTCCCTCCCTCTCATGCTCTCCCTTTCAAATAAATCTTTTATAAATTAATAATATTTTGTAATAGTGAGAGGTCTGTCTCCCTCTCAAGGGGCTAAAATAAAGCAGAAATGCACAATCCTACATTATAATGATATTTAGATGGAAAGGTTAGAGTAGGTGGTTAGCATAGTGGTTAAGACATCTACAACCCACACTTGATTACCCAGGTTTGGTGTCTGATTCTTGTTCCTGGCTCCAGCTTCCTAACAATGCAGTGTCTGCGAGGCAGAAAATTGGGGCCCTGGTACTGATTAGGAAACATGGATTGATCTTTTATCCCCAGGATTTAGCTCGATGCAGTCCCAGTTATTACAGGTATTTGGGGAGTGAGCCAGCAGATAAAAGGTTTTTCTTCATCTGTCTGCCTCTTTCTACCAATGTCGCAAATACAAAAAATAATAAAAAATAATGACAAGATTGATCTGATGATGGCTGTCTGTGTATATGCAAATTTCAACAATCATAACATTGAACTCATTCATTCATTCAATGAAAACTCATGGATGTGTCACTCAATACATTCACCTGTTCCCAGTGTTGGCACAAAAGGGTACAAAATATGCAAACTCTCTGGGCTACATGATGCTTATGTTCTAATGGTAGAGGAAGATAAGTACGCAAGTAAGCAATGTTTTCACAATTTGATGGAATGTGATATGTATTAAAAGTGCCTGACAGGAAGAAGGAGAGCAGAGTCAAGGGATAGCTGAGTTGTTTGACCAAAGAGAGCAATCCTCAGTATACCCATATGAGAAAGGGGTAACTGGTGATCTGAAATCTCCTAGCCTAGCACTCTGGGTTGCTTGTTTGGGTTCAGTGCCTTGGAATCCCTTTCTTTCAAGGAGGCTAATTCTATTTGTTTATATTCATGGAGCATATGTGATTTTCCACACTGTTAAAGATTGAATATGCAGTGTCACACTTAATTTTCACAACAACCATAAGAGTCCATTTTCATCTACATTTTATATATGTGGACTGCAGGCTTAAAGACATTACAATGGTGGCCAACGTCATACAACTCAAAGCCTAGAACTCTCAAAGCCTTGATTCAGTCAGTCCATTTGTTCGCATAAGCTCACACATATCATCACCCACCCCTCCCCTTAAATGAAGACATCAATACAGTATTTTTCATTTCCTTGTGTTGTTATAGCACCACCTTCTGAAATATTTATCTGTCTGGTCAATGAAGCAAGGAACAATGACAAAAACAGAATTTTCCTAATATGCAGAAACATTCATGTTTGCATGAAATTAATATTCTGGGCTAAAGCAAATGCTAGTTTGACCAAAACTGACTGCTTCTGAGCAATAAAATCTTGGTTATGATCTGAAGTTCTGGGTCCCTGGCACTGGGAAACACTGGGGAAAGGGAAGGTATTTCTGTTCTCATGGGCACTACCCACTTGGCATGTAAATCCTATGCTAGATCTGATACCAATTGTTTTATTAGGTTATAGGAAGATACAATATTGACTACTTCACACAAACACAAGTCCACATACAAGCACATCCTAAATATAAAAGTGTCACTGAAAGAAGATGATTAGCCTCGGAGCTGAACCTCTAAGGATGAGATGCATAGAATTTGGTTAAATACAATTCACTATGAAGGCAAAAGCACTGCACAGAGGCATAAGGAAAGTTAGGCAACTTTGGACAGCAGTTAATCCTCTGTCCTCTGTAGCTTTTCTTTCCTTTACATTTCCGTGGTTGTGAACTAGCAGCCATGGATACCTCACACAATTGTCATGGATTAGAGTTGTGTGAAAGTCCTCAGAAAACCATAAGGCATTGTATAAGCATTTCTCAAATAGTTCTCTACTCAATACTGGGATGCCTGCCACCACAACAGGTGTCCTGTGGGGAGAATAACATGTTCCACATTCTGGCACTCCCCTGAAAAAGAGGGAGGAGATCCTTATGCCCTTATCTGAGCTTCATAAGCTTTACTATGTAAAGTTGTTCTGCCTTTTTAAACTGATTGTGAGTCTCTTTTAATGAATATTACCCCATATTATTTTGATGAGTTTAGTATTCTCCAGAATAAGACTTTGGGAAAAATGAACTACGCAAATAGCAGTACTATGAATGCAGTTTACCTGAAAATGACATAATCCTAGCCACCCTTGGCCTTCCTGTCTCATAGATTATCACTATCTCTACTGCATGAATGGACAGAATTAGTACTATACCTTCTACCTCAATATGTGTACCAATTAATAATATATGAACCAATACTATAATGGTCATAATAACAATGACTAACATTGTCTGAGGTCCTACGCTCTGCCAGACACTGTTTTCTCTATGCACATGGATCACTGCATAAAAATGTCCAGACATCTGGCCACAGGGCAATGTCACTTCCACTAGTAGAAACCCCAATCCCTTCCTCTATTCGTATTCACCAACCAGGAAGTCAGTACCAGAGAGTGTTCGTGGAAATTCCTTTTTAAAACTTCATTGATGGTGATATATTTCCCTAGATATGTTTTTAAAAAAATATTTATTTTTAAGTGAGAGGGAAATAGGGAGGGAGTGAGGAAGAGATGTAGGGAGGGAGGGGAAGGCTGAATCCAGGAGCCAGGAACTTCATCCAGGCCTCCCACATAGCTGCAGGGCCATAACCACTTGTGATATCCTCTGCTGATTTCCCACGTGTATCAACAGGGAGCTGGATCAGAAATGGATCAGCTGGCTTTGCCTTCTGGGCTTTACTGATACACACACAGTTCCCTGCCACAGCCTATATCCAGCACAGCCAGGTTTCCATCTTGGGCATGGACCATCAATCTGCTATGCTGGACAACCAGCAGTTGAGGCTGACAGAACAGAAGCAATATACAGGAAGATCTTGTGTTCTGACTCCAATGTTGGTGTTTTGTGGTACACACCTGCCAGACCTAACACACAGATGGGTAGTCTTCAGCAGTGCATGCCGAGTTCTGGTTTTGTCCTCTTCCTACCCACAACATACAGTTGCATGTGAGCTAGTATTTGTATATGCTGCTGCCTGTTCTCCAACATTCCTGATGTGAACAGACAGAGTGTAAACAGATTCAGAGTCATTTTTAATTTTAAATGGCAGAAAGCTGAAAGCTTCTTTTATTTTTTAAAATATTTTATTTATTTATTTATTTGAGAGGTAGAATTACAGATAGTGATAGGGAAAGACACAAACACTTGAGCCATCTTCTACTGCTTCCCCAGGCCACAGCAGAGAGCTGGATCTGAAGAGGCACAGCTGCGACTATAACCGGTGCCCATATGGGATGTCGGCACCAAAGGTGGAAGATTAACCTACTGCACCACAGCGTCTTTGAAGCAGGGCAGGGAGCTAATGTGTCTGGCTGTTTCTTACATATTTTTTCCAGAACCCAGGACACAGCCAGTGCCACCAAAAGCAGATGTTATAATACCACATTACAGTGGTATTATCCACTAGTAATAGTGTCGGAGGCCACCCGACAAACCACACGGAGACACGCAGCACTCAGTCAATTCATCACCATGTTTATTGCCTCATCGCATTCCAAGCCAAAGTAGGGGGCCCGGCGATGAGGGACTGGAGGCAGTCTCCCTAAGGAAACCCTTCAGTCTCCAGCAGCGAGCACCAAGAAACACAAGGATATATACCCCAGGCCCCATACAGATAACATTCATTGTGTACAATCATGCACAGTACAGGAACGAAACAAGTTTACAAGGTAGCAAAGAGGGTACAAGCTCTGCTGATAGAGCAAAGAACATCATACACCTTCATCAGAAGTCACATCCTGCCTGCAGGAATGTGTCTTGTGCCTTCAGAACAAAAAGCACAGGAAACAGGATTAGATAAGGGACAGTCTCAGCCTGCTGCATCTCATGTCGGGCCAGGGCCACTGGCCCCGACATCTCCGCCTTCTTGTTTGTACAAGAATGGCCTGGTGTTTATGGTAACTGGTGTCTACACTGTCCAGAGGGCCGTGGGAGAGGGCCCATCCCCCATAAGTCCCTCGCATTAAACGCTGAATGGCTTGGACTCGTGCCTGTCTTAGGTGCCCCACAGCGCTTACTCTGTTTACCCGTCATCAAGGATACAGGAGGCATGTCCTGACCTGTCTTAGGTTGCTAGAGAAGCCTGCAAGTGCTTACCCGTCATTGACTACCAGTCCACCCTAAGAACAGTGTAGGAGCAAGCGGTCAATGAGGCAGTTAGGAAGAGGGAGACCGAGGCTTCTACGGCATATCACATACAGCAGCCCCCTGTTTTAGAGTGTCCTAGAGGGTATGTACTGTCCTTTTGATAGCCTCTCTGTTTGCGCACATTGGAACGGTGGGAACGTTTGTTTGTATTACTTCACATCAGTCTACAGGCAGGCAGAAGACAGAGGTTGTGGGGGCTGGCTCCCCACAGCTCCCCCTTTTTTTACTTTAGGACCAGCGCCTGTCTTAGGCGCCCCTGAGCGGAGTGGCAGCTTACCCGTCTTTGCCAGGGGGTCGACTTGCATGAGCAGTCAGCCCTCCACTGTCTTAGGTTGCATGCCATCCCTCAAGGCACTTACCCGTCTCTGGCTACTGGTCCAAGAAACCAAGCAACACCTGCTGTATTGCAGGGGAGGGAGGTTTTGCAGCGATGACTTCTAATGGGGACCAAATATCTGTGTCCAGTTGTGTTGAGTTAAGAACCCAAATCTCTTGCCGTAGTTCACGCAGCAAACCAGTGAAATTACTATCCCAGGTATGGTTTAAGGTGGCACCTAAAGAGCGAGACAAATTAGCAAGATGAGTATAGTTATGCCAGGGAAACGGAGTAGCACAAAGCGTGACATATTGAACCAAGCAGGGGGTTCCCCACATCCCCGTCATAAGATTCAGTTCTTCCTGGAGAA
Organism: Lepus europaeus; assembly: GCF_033115175.1. Classification (NCBI taxonomy): domain Eukaryota; kingdom Metazoa; phylum Chordata; class Mammalia; order Lagomorpha; family Leporidae; genus Lepus; species Lepus europaeus. The sequence goes on from NW_026909276.1 coordinate 778,628, forward strand.
TGTCAACCCGTTGGTTTAGTAATAAGATTCCTGAATGGATATGGTGATCCACTGCCACTCGGAGCGTTCTTGTTTGATCATTCTTCTGGAGCATGGGAATAGGTGACCTTTTTACCTTTTAGGAATTTTACAAGCCAAGACTGACCTTGACCTGTCTATGACTTGTTTATGGGCTGTCTACATCTCCCCCTTTTTTATTTAATTGAGAATGGCCTCTGTCTTAGGTTGCCCTCAGTCATCGCTGTCCTTACCCATCATCGGCAACTCTGGCAGCTTGGCCTAGAGCCCTGTCTTAGGTTGGTACAGGATGCTGAGCGTCTTACCCGTCTCTGAGTACCATTTCAGGCCAACATTAGGTGAGAGATGAAACATACAGCCAAATATTAATTATTTGTGATTACAAATAATGATGAATGTCAGTTCATACAGACTGTAGTGAAGTCAGCATAAAATGCAGAACACACGGAAAACATCCCATACCAAGTAGGAAAAGCAGTAGTGGTCCAGTCAACATTAATAACCAATGAATCCATTGAAACCCTCCAAATGTTAGGGGGTTAGTAATAAACATGTTTTGCATTTTACTCTTAAGTTTATCAGTAACAGACTCTATATATGGCACATTGTTAGTAATGTTAAAACAACATTTTCCTGTTACAGATTTACAACTTATATGATCTTTTAACATTAAGTAATTGTTAGCTGCATGGTTTAAAAGTACTCCTGAGTAAACTTGATCCAATTTTTCGGCTATATTGGACAGTCCAGTAGCAGTAAAATTAATTGTTTTGGTCACTAAAGATGTAAGCCTTTGCAGTCCACAGTTATTTCCAAAGGCCAGTCCAGGAACACTTACTACTGGTACAGCCATGGCCAGGGCAGTGTCCACTCCTACTAGGATGACGTTACCATTACAGTCTTTAGGTGAAGCATGTTGCCGACGTGCTCTATCTGCCGCTGTAAATACAGATGTCAGCATCGGGGCCACACAGTCCAGGGAGCAATTGCGGAAGTTATCAGAGGCTAGCGATGTGAAGGCATATTTGTTATGTAAAAAAACACATCCCTTAGGAGTCCATGTCCCATACCAGTATTGGATTAGGTGTATTTCATTGATTGGTGATAGGATCCCTTTATTTTACCGATTGTAAAACCTTAATAACTTGTGGAGGCTGTGCACTCCGTAACTTATCATTCTAATTTTTACTCAATCCTGAGCAGAGAGCCCATTCCTTTGCCAAAGAGGTGAACTGAGGATCTTTCCAGCCAGGAACATTACAGGTTACACATGTAATTTTGGTTTTCCTTTTAAAGACAGGCATTGCTTTGTATACTTGTAAATTCTGTTGACTACACCAATTTGTGACAGCAAATTATTTTTTAGCTGTCTGCTGTGCACAGACTTAGTTATTTTTAGTGTAATCTGCAAGAAATATGCTGCAAGCCTTATAGTGCACACTAAAATTATTTAGAGGAAAGATGGTAAAGAAGTATAGATTAACAGAATGTTGCTCCATTGCTTTAATGATACTATAGCAAGACGGTCCACTGATTCCTGTTGGGAGGGCCTGAGGCTGGCCCCACTTCCAGTTTTTTGAACTCTGTTTTTTAATGAATTACCTTTTTTATCAGTTTTGGAGTAATATTTATTGGCCCAATGCCTTCCCCTTTAGCACTGGGGAAAATACCAGGAGGAGCCTTATTTTGATTTTTGACTTTTGGACAATTTTTGTACATGTCCCTGCTGTCCACATTTATAGCACCCTTATTTATTGGGCATAGCCCTCCTTGATAATTTTTGTAATGACAAACCATGTAGAGTGGCCGGTCCTGAATGTCCTGTTTTTAAGTGAATTTATTTTGTTAATTTTTTATGAAAGGGACTGTCACAGTACACCTCAGCCACAGTAGCAAATTGATCCATGTTTACATTGTACTTACGTTTAGTAGAATTTATAGTGTTGTGGGCATCACTAGGCAATCTTTACAAAGCATCGGAAAAGAATCCATACTGAGAATCAGACATTATTGGTAATCATTACAGGCATGTTTAACATTTAGCTTGACTGTGTGTTCCCCTGGGATGAAGCAGCAGTAGCAGAGGCTTGTTCTTGCTCCCCCTTAAAGCCTCCAAGGACAAGGGTGGCTCATTGCCAAGATTTTAGGCAAGCAGTGTGTCCCGTCCCGGATCTTGGCCAGAGAGCCAAGACACGAAGCATGCCCACCTGTTTATCAGAAACATTCCTTTATCCTCCTCCCCGGGAACTGGCCAGGCTCCCAAGGAGCAGGAGAAGGTCATTTGGCAACAAAGTTACTTGTCCACCAGAGCTGAACCTAGATACAAGCCTCTTCATTTCAAAAATTTGTCTTTACATTTGGCCCTAGGGCTGCATTGAGAGGTAGACATAATTAACACATTATAAGAATACAATACAAATTTTTCATACAAGTATATATCCAGCAATCAAACACAATAATACTCAATGTGTTTTAAGGGTAAATTGAAACATAACTGAGGGAGAATTAGCTTCTTGGGCACCCATGTCAGGGACATAAAAAACAGTACCATTCCAATACAACAACTCAAGCTGCTGAGACAGCCTGAGAACTGGCTAGACAATCCCATGGCATGGAGATCTGAGGCATTGTTACTTAAACAGACGTGTTGAGGTGCACAGTCCAATTAACAAATGTGCTAACATTTTGCATTACTCTGAAATTAGTGATTTGGGTTTTATTAAATATTTGTAACATCTCTTTTTGATCAGACAACAAATTTTTCAGTGGATGGAACACGGTGGGTAACCATTTAGCCATGATGATAGTAGCCTCTTACTATCTGTAATTGTTACATTTTTGTAGGTTTGTGCAATCTTAACTATTTGGGGCATATTTTGATTTACATTTTTTTAAAGCCAACCACGCATAATCTGCCCAAGCATCCCTATCAATAATAAGGGTAGAGTTAGTACATAATACAAAAATAGAATGGGTAGTCCAGACACTTTGACACTGCTTGCTTTGTTTCTTTAAATGCACATTTTCCATAGTTATGGCTTAGAGGGGCTCCTGAGAATTTTTTTGTCTTTCAAGTCCTACACGTGCTAATTGCTCCCTCCTTTCTCCTGCAACCGGCGTCCCAGTGCTTTTAAACAAGGCCTTTATTATCCTTTTCACATTTAGATGTGACTGTATATTCCCATGGATATTGGAGAGGCTCCCCTTGCAAGCCCTAGTCTGCCATGCCCTACTCATGCTTATCTGCCTCCCTTTTGATCCCTATGGCCTACTACCGCAGCAGCCTTCTCTCTTACAGAGGCTTACCTGTGGATGAGTTGAATCCGAGTCATGGCACCAGCTGTCAGAGGCCACCCGACAAACCACACGGAGACACGCAGCACTCAGTCAATTCATCACCACGTTTATTGCCTCATCGCATTCCAAGCCAAAGTAGGGGGCCCGGCGATGAGGGACTGGAGGCAGTCTCCCTAAGGAAACCCTTCAGTCTCCAGCAGCGAGCACCAAGAAACACAAGGATATATACCCCAGGCCCCATACAGATAACATTCATTGTGTACAATCATGCACAGTACAGGAACGAAACAAGTTTACAAGGTAGCAAAGAGGGTACAAGCTCTGCTGATAGAGCAAAGAACATCATACACCTTCATCAGAAGTCACATCCTGCCTGCAGGAATGTGTCTTGTGCCTTCAGAACAAAAAGCACAGGAAACAGGATTAGATAAGGGACAGTCTCAGCCTGCTGCATCTCATGTCAGGCCAGGGCCACTGGCCCCGACATAATAGTCTTTGAGACTTCAGCAGTTACTTTGACTTATCACTCTCAGTTGCAGCACCACCACCTCCATGATCTAGTGAGGAGGAGAACACAGTGAACAGCAGCCAAATGACAGGTGAAGGTATAAGAATCCTAGTTAGAATCATGGGGTTAGAAAGAATCATGCCAAATATAAGAACTTAAACACAGCCAAAAAATTGTCTTTTTCAACTTAACGCCATTGCACTATAAACAGAAACCACAAGCGAGACAACATGTAGACTAATAAAGTTGATCCTTCTACTGATTCTGGGAGCTAGATCTGATTGTTGCTCTTTGCAAAATAGTCTGAGACTCAGAGATACAGGACACAGCTTGGACTTTTGCTCAGCTCTTTTGGCTCTGACTTGCACAGCTTCTCACTCTCCCTCTGCTGACTTCCCAATTACCTGACCATCTTACTGCAATTAATTTATTTATTAAAACTTCAAACAACAGAGGAAGACACTTTAGAAGTAAAGGCAGGTATTACAGGTGTGGTTATGCATTTTCCCAAACTATATACACAAGAAAAAGATAAAGGCAAAAAACATGAGCAAAACAACAGCAAAAGCAAACCAGTACCTATTAGCCTACCCACAATGAACTAATAAAAGCCCACTTAAAAATAAAGAAAAAAATCTGGAAATGACATTCTGAATCTGACCCTTCTTTTTTCCATTTTGTGCAACCAATTTTTTGGTCACTTGGGGAGTTAACAAGAAGATGTGAGATTTCTGTAATAAATTAATCTCTTTGTGATATTTATTTGAAAACAGAAATTGAGCCTGCATTTGATAACATTCCAAAGTAGAAAGTATCAGACTACTGAGGGGATTGCTGGAATATTCTATAAAATAGTTAAGGGGAATTTATACCAACTTTTTAATACTTTTCTGGAAAATAGTCTGATTACATGGTAAGAAACTAGCATTTTACTATCATGAAAACTGTACAGCAAGAGTACAGCAAATGGAATTACAGACCAATATCTCTCAAGAACATAGATACTGATAAACAACATAGTCTTAAATGAATCCAAAAGGTATGAAGATGGTGATATTTCATATGCAATTGATACTGTAGATATTCAATTGCCAAATAATAAAAGTTCATAACTTGAATGGTCAGGGAGCTTCCAGGTAGTTCCCATACCCCATGCCAACTAAAAGCACAGATGCTGCTGAAATCTGCATGGAGAGTTGGGGTCCCCTACCAAGGCATTTCCTTTGTTTCTAATGGCTGTCAAAAATTTTGAGCTTTCTTTCAGGGTTTCACTAAACAGATAAGTCTTACTCTATTTTTATCTCTGTATAAAGTTTTTCCATACAGTTTTTTTTTTTGACAGAGTGGACAGTAAGAGAAAGAGACAGAGAGAAAGATCTTCCTTTTTCTGTTGGTTCACCTTCCAATGACCACTGTGGCTGGTGCGCTGTGGCCTGCATACAGTTTTTAAAACTCTGTATGAAATTTTTATATACTCCAGCTGTGGGCAACTTTTGACATGGATACTATGGCACCCCCAAAAATTCTGCTCCAAAACATATTTGTGGCACATTTTGAGGTGATTATTCACAGAAAGTGCAGACTTCTGCCAACACAGGAATGGCTCTGAAAGCTGTCCTGTAAAAAGAAATCCATATTAGTAACAGTAGGGGGACAGGCAGAGGCTTTTCCATCTGATATCCCCCTCTATGCTGAGGAAAGATTTTTCACAGGAAGGAAACATTAAGAGGTCTGACTCTTGCCCAGACAGATCCCCACAGCTGACTGCTACCTGGGAGATTCATATTGTATAACAAGATAGTCCCTTCTTAACTGCACATCCTCCCTGCAACCTACCATGGCCTGAGTCACTTCCTTTCCTCCCAGAGCTCAAGCCCAATCTCCTTGTTTAGCTCCATATATGGTGTAGCAATCTTGCAGCTCTTAGAGTCCATATTGAATGTGTAGCTAAATTTGTTAAACACATAATAAATTTGTATGTTTTTCCCCTGAAAAAATTTCACAATTTGGTCAATTACTATAAGAAAAAGAGAAACATACTTTTGTCAATTCAATAGAACAGTAAATAAATTCAATGTGTCAACAACACCAACAAAAAACTTGGAAAAATCAAATACCACCAATTAGGAAATAAGCAGATGAATAAAAAATGAAAATTTCCAGCAAACTAGAATAGAGGGATAATTTTGTCCTTAATTCATAAATAGAATCTGCATCAACATTTCAGCTGACTTTATAGATAATGGTGGTAAGCTCTAAATTCTACCACAAGAACAGGAACAAGACAAACCTGTCCCTTCTCACTACTGCTTTTCAACATCCTACTGTATTTATTACCTAATGCAATAAGACATGAAGATAAAAGGCATATAGCTCAAGGAGAAAAATAGTCTTAGTATAAAAAGGACATAATTGCTTATATTGGCAAATATAAAAGGACCAACTAAATTACTTTGAAACCAATGATAAATCATACCAAGATTGCATACACTTGAGATCAGTTGCTTTCTTACATGTCAACAATAAACTGGATGAATTTTAAAACACATTACATTTAAATTACCCCAAAGATATATCTTTGTATAATTCTAAACAAATTATGTAAATGTTGATAGAGTATAACAAAATATGTAAAACATTTATATGAGAAAACCTTTGTGGAAGGGAATCAAAGAAGAATTAAGTAGTTGGAGAGGCATTCCATGGTAATGGGTGAGAACACCCAGTACGACCAAGATCATCAGTCCTTCTCCAATTGATATTTGGACTGAACATAATCCCAATTACAATATGGAAAGTTATTTTTGACTATACAAATATCTGACTCTAAAGTTAGTGTGGAAAATCAAAAGGCACAGAGTAACCAATTCATCACTGAAATATACTTGGAAGATCAGCATTGCACAACTTCAATACTTACTAAGAAGTTAACCAAGAAAGTACAGAATTGGTAAAAGAATTGTAAGCAGATAAATATACAACAGAGTCCAGAAAGAGTCCATTATGAGTACAATACCAGGTCACTGACAAAGGTGTAGAGACAATATAACTGAGACAACAATTAGTGCTACAAAAATTGGACACCTAACATGCTATAATGAAAATCTGCTCATATATTTCACAAAAATAACTTAAATTGTCTATAGACCCAAATGCAAAAATGCAAATTATTAACTGCACAGAAAATAATATATGGGAACATTTTAGGTAATCATGTGTATGCTGTTTTTGATACAATAACTAGAAGTTGTAGAATCTCACTATATCTCTATGTCTCTGTCTCCCAGCATTGCAAATAAACATTCTAAATAATTAAAGTTCTTATTTTTTAAAGATTGTTTTATTTAGAGACAGAGTTACAGGGAGAGAGAGAGAAAGAGAGAGAGAGAGAGAGAGAGAGAGAGAGAGAGAGAGAGAGAGAGAGAGAGAGTCTTCAGATCACTGATTCACTCCTCAAAGGCCACAACAGCTGGAGCTGGAGCACTCGAAGCCAGGAGCCAGGAGCTTCTTCCAGGTTTCCCACACAGGTGCAGGGGCCCAAGTACTTGAGAGGTGGATCAGAAGAGGAGCAGCTGGGATTAGAACAGGCACTTATCTGGGATGCTAGTACAACAAGTGGAGGCTTAGCACACTACACCACAGCACCAAAATTTTTGTTGTTTTTTTATTTTCTGTATAAAAGGCATTCTAAATGGTATCAGGTGAAACTTAGGTAATTAGGAAAGTGAGTGTAAGGCACATGTTGTGGCATAGCAGGTAAAGCCACCACCGGCAAAACCAGCATCCCATATGGGCACTTGTTCATACCTCAGCTGTTCCACCCAAGATCCAGCTCCCTATTAAAGGGATGAGAAAAGCAGGGGAAGAAGACTTAAGTGTTCGGAACCTTCCACCCACATTGGAGACTGGGATGAGGTTCTTGGCTCCTGGCTTCAGTCTGGCCCAGCCCTTGCCATTGTGATCATCTGGAAAGTGAACTAGCAGATGAAGCATTCTCTCTCTGTCTCTGTCTCTCTCTGTCTCTGTCTCTGTCTCTCTCTCTCATTTTCACTCTCACTCTCTTTCAAAATTAAATAATTTTTTTAAAAAAGAAATTGATAGGAGTCTGGCAAACTCAGGCAACAGCAGTAGCACTGTGCTCTGGGTCAGCAGGAATTTCCCTGCAGAGATGCAGCTAGCTTCACAAATTTGACATGGTTAATGATGCGTCCCAAGGTGAAATATGTAAGTGGAATGAGATAGACTTGTCACTGTTGGAGTGGGTCTCTATAGGTAAGAAGTGTAAGCACCCAGAAAGATACTCAGATTGATGGATCAGAGTTGAAGACATCAGTATTAACTCATGCTCATTTCAATACATATGCAGATTGCTACATAGAGACCCATTTGCAGATCTGTGACATTCACAGGTTGTGAACTACATATTTATTTTCTTCTTTGTTGTAAGCCGAAGGGCTAAACGTGGAGAAGAAATCCCTGTAGGATGAAGTATGCCCAATTGAATGGTCATTCAGGTGAGCTGACTCCACCATTTGGACTCATCTTGTGTTTTAGCACCAAACCAAGTGAGAAAAATAGGGGATGGCAATGACAGTAATACCTCTTAGAAAATAGCAAGGGTAGAGGATCAGAGCAACAGAGACAAAGGCTAGGTAAATATATTTTATATCCAAAAGATGTGACAACAATATTAAGGAAGAGTTTGCAACAGTTATTAGACATGAATCACAATTTTATACAGAAGTATACACAGAGTAAATATACAGAAAGCTCCCAGACCAGCTCCTAGAGTTTAAATCTACAACGTATGAAATGAGTAATTTTTTGAATGGAAGGTGTACTGATTAGACATTTCAGAAGAAAAGGTGAATGAACATGAAAACATCAATATAAGCCATCGAAACACAACTTGAGGACAGGAAAAGACTAAAACTGATGGAGAGAGCATCAGTCCAATTATACATTTAAGTAGGATCTCTGAAATGGTCTGGTGTATATTTGGGGAAATAATGGCCAACATTTTTTTTTTAACTTTGACAAAAACCATAAATCCAGAGTTCCACACTGCTTATTGTATTCCAAGGACAGGATGGAATAAAATCACTATGCCAAGCAGATCATAATAATTAAATTACATAAATCCAGGAATAAAGTTAAAATCTGCAAAGTGCTGAAAAAATATAATGCTACCTTATTCACAGAAGAGCAAACAGAAGGACAACAGATGTGTTGCTGGCATGAATGCTAACTGTATGACACAGGGAAGGAAACAGCTTTCAAGTACTGAATGAGCTTCCTCTTCAGTGAGACAGTCAAGTAGCTCTAAAAATGCAGAGATAAAAATCTCTGTGAAGACTTGCTGGATGAAACCATCCCACTTGATTCTGAGCCCAGTAACACCACTGAGAATGCCAAAGCCAAAATCCAGGACAAAGAGGGCATCCCTCCTGACCAACAGCATTTCATATTTGCAGGCAACAGCTAGATGATGGACACATTCTATCAAACCACAACACCCAGAAAGACTCCATCCTGCAACTGGTGCTCTGCTGCAAGATGGCATCATCAAGCCCTCCCTTTGTCTGCTTGCCTAGAAGTACAACTGTGATAAAATGATCTACCACAAGTGCTATAATAAGTTCTATCAAAAAGAGATGTCAAGAAGAAATGTGGTCATACCCAACTTCTTCCCAAAGAAGAAAAAGATAAGTACCTGACCCCACAGCTCAACCTCTTGCCCATCACCTATGGCCGCAGAGCCTCATTAAAGTATCTCTTGGGTGAAAAAAACAGTAATGAATGAATGTTATATTCACATAACATTTTTATGGGCACAATCTTTCAAACTAAAAAGAAGTGGATACTCATTATAAAGATGTTTTATGTGATTATTGTGAGCATAACTGAGTAATTGGTATGAAAAATAACAGATATGAGTATTTGGTGGAAAACATTTCATTATATTTATGTTTTAAAGATTTATTTATTTATTTGAAAGTCAGAGTTGCACGGAGAGAGGAGAGGCAGAGAGAGAGGTCTTCCATCTCCTGGTTCACTCCCCAATTGGCCACAATGGCTGGAGCTGTGCATCCAAAGCCAGGAGCCAGGAGATTTCTCTGACTCTCCTATGTGGGTGCAGGGGCGCAAGGACCTGGGCCATCTTCCACTGCTTTCCCAGGCCACAGCAGAGGGCTCGATTGGAAGTGGAGCAGTCGGGTCTCAAACCGGCATCCATATGGGATGCCAGTGCTTCAGGCCAGGGTGTTAACACACAGTGCCACAGCACCAGCCCCATTTCATTATATTTTAAAAAGAAGACTGAAGAACATTCCCTGATATCTTGAGTCAAGAAATCATCAAACAACTTTAGAAAATAACCTTAATGGAATTATTCTAGTATCTCTAGAACTACACATTAGAAAAATTTCTAAAATCAAAGTTTAACTTACATTATATAACTCTATTAAAAAAGTAGACATGGGGGAATTTGTAGTGAATGTGTAGTGAATATAAAAGAAAAAAATTAGTGGCTGTAATGTAAGCCACACTGAATCTACTAGAATAATTTTAGGATAAAGTATATCTAGCGCAACACATTGGAATATTTCAGTGAAAGATATCTGTGGAATCATAAAAATCAAGGAAGGTTCAATATGTGACTTGGTGGTGTTAAAAATTAAAATTACCTTAGGCAAATCAGAGACACTGTGCACATGAATGATGCCAGCACAACTTTCAGAATTCTGAGTGACCTGATGATATCTCAATGACAATATCAAGAAGACAGATACAGGCTCACAGTATTAGGACTTATTAAACAAGAATATTAGAATGACATGTAGATAGGATAGATAAATACATACATACAGATAGGTAGATAGTAAATTCAGACACATAATCAAAAAATGCATGTTAATGACATGAAATATATGGGTAGTACTGTAATTAATGCTGAATAACCAGGTAGAATAAGTAACAAAGCAGATATAAAATTATTTGTTGAAAAAGTGTTCAGAATAAATATAAAAATATTTTTTTAAAAATTGAGTGTGTTACATCATGAAGATATCATTCCATTTTGCACAATGTATTATAGCGAGTTCTAGAAATACATCACAGAAATTTTCATACATTGATGGTAAAAATCTAGAAAAGATAAAAATGTTAAATGGAAGGGAAAATAAATACATTGGCTTAATAGTCTGAACAACATTAAAAAACTTGCAAGAAGAATTCATAGATATTTAATTTTGTATAATTTAATATTCTGCCATTTTCTAAACAATTTTGTAAGTTGTAATAGTTTCTAGGTGGACTCTTTGGGATACCCTATGTTTGGAATCCTGTTCTCTGTAAATAAAGATAGTTTGACTTCAATAGCCTTTGAATATATAGACAACATCATGGCTGAGAGAGGACTTCTAAGATCAATTCCATTCACAATACCCATAAAATTAAATATGTCAATAAATTTAACCAAGGGCATCAAATCTTGATGATGATAATTAAAAAACATTAAAAAAGGAAAAGATATTAAAAATGGAAAAATCTTCCATGTTCATGAATTAGAAGAATCAATATCCTCAAAATGTCCATAGTAGTGAAAGAATTTACAGGTTCAAAGTGATACCAATTAAAATACCAATGACATTCTTATCAGATATAGAAAAAAATGATGTTGAGGTTCATATGGAAGCACAGAAGACCCCAAATAGCTAAAGCAATATTATATAACAAAAGCAAAGCTGGAGGCATCACATACCAGATTTCAAGACATACTACAGGGCAATTATAATCAAAACAGCCTGGTATTGGCAAAAGAAGAGATGGGTAGACAAAAGCAAAACAATAGAAACTCCAGAAATCAATCTGGGCATTTACTGCCATCTGTCTTTGATAAAAGAGCTGAAATCAATCCCTGAATCAAGGACAGCTCTTCAACAAATGGTCCTGGGAAAACCAGGTCTCCACATGCATTAGTGTGAAGCAAGACTCCTACCTTACACCTTATGCAAAAATCCAGTGAAAATGGACCAAAGACCTAAATCTATAGCCCGATAACATCAAATTATTAGAGGACATTTGGGGAAATATGAATGACTTTGGCATAGGCAAAGATTCATTGGAAAAGACCTCAGAAGCATAGGCAATCAAAGCCAAAATTGACAATGAGATTACATCAAATTGAGAAGCCTCTGTACTGCGAGAAGAAACACTCCACAAAGTTCAGAGGCAACTAGCATAATGGGATAAAATATTCCCAAACTATGCTACTAATAGAAGATTAACATCCAGAATACATATACAACTCTAGAAGTTCAAAAACAACAACAACAAAAACCCAAACAGTAGAGTTAAGAAATGGGCAAAGCACTTGAGGAAACATTTTCAAAAGAGGAAATTCAAGTGGCCAAGAGACATTGGATCGCAGGCCATCAGGGAATGCAAATAAAAACCACAATGAGGTTTCATCTCACCGCAGGTAGAATGGCTTTCATACAGAAATCAACAAACAATAAATGCTAGTGAGGATGCGGGGGGAAATGCACCCTAATCCACTACTGGTGGGAATGTAACCTGGTGCATCCACTATGGAAGGCAGTATAGATTCCCCAGAAATCTGAACATAGACCTACCATATGACCCAGCAATCCCACTCTCGGGAATTGGCCTAAAGTAAAGAAAATTAGCATATGAAAGATTTTTCTACATCCAAATGTTTATTTCAGCTCAATACACAATAGCTAATATAAGAATTCAACTAAAATGTCTATCACCTGAAGACCTGATAAAGAAATTATGAGATATATACAGTAAGGAATATTACATGGTGGCAAAAAATCAAATGCCATCATTTGGAACAAAATGGATGCAACTGAAATACATTATATATACTTAGTGAAATAAGTCAACCTCAAAAATACAAATATTAGAGTGCCCAAAAGGTAAAGGTAACCTAAAGAAATAAGATGACACTTTGAGATGTGATGATTTTTAACAATCTTTGTCTCAATTGTTAAGGAACAGTTTTTTTTCCTACTATTTGGCTCAATTTTTATTTAGTATAGGGTTAATCTTAGATTTATAAAGTTAACTGAAAATAGATCTTAGTAAAATATAAGAGTGTGAACAGGTGAGGGAGGAGGAAATGGTGGGAGTGTGGGTAGGAGTGAGGGTAGTGTGGGAAGAATCACTATATTCCTAAATTTGCATTTATGAAATCCATGAAGTTTTTATATCTTAAATAAAAAAAGATTTTTGAGCAAACTTGTGATCTCACAATGAAAATGCAATCCAAGACTATCACAGGTTCATAGTATATCCATTGGCTTCCTGAAATGTTAGTGATACACACAGATTATAGTAACAGAAGAAAACAGAAATATAAGGAATGTGCATGCTATGAAATAAGATGTGCTGTGATTACTACAAGAAGAAAGAATAGCTCTTATGAAAGGATATTAAAGGTATTATAAGCAGAAATAAATAATTTTCAGAAAAATTGTTACATCAATATTAGAAAATATGAAAAATATCTCAGAAACATAAATGACCATCGATGGTTTACAGTATATTAAAGAGTAGATTAATATGTCTAGAATTATACTTTAGGAGTTTTAAAACCAGAGGCAAATTTAGGGTTTCATAAACATCCAGAAAGAGTAGTACACATGCTAGCTTGATAGAGTGAATGATCACAGCAGACTAACATCTCTAAGAAGCTATGGGAATGGCAGTTGCCAGGAAACACACAGAATTTTGGATTGATTCCTTCACAATCAAAAGACTAACAAAGCTGTCCACAGTTTCACAGTGTTGGCCTAGCTTAGACTGATACTGCAAATATGCACCGGTTAGATATAAATAACAAAAATATAAGAATATAAAAAGGCATCAAGTTGTCAAAAAAGTTACTGCTATTACTGTAAGAAAATTGTTAATAATTTGTTGAGAGAAAAGAGGGAAATAGCAGATATAGGCAAACTGGCTGCAAAGCAGACAATTGAAATTATATTGTAAGTGAATATAAAAGAAAACATCAATGCTTACAACCATCAAAGATCATGCCACCCATTATAAAGTTAAAGATGCTATATGGCAGGTGCTGTGATGCAGTGAGTTTAGCCTCCAGTTGAGATTTCCACATCCCATATTGGATGGAGTACCTGGGTTTAGTCCCATCTATTCAGCACTACTTCTCTACCTTCCTACCAACCGATCTTAGAGGCACTAAATACTTGGATTTCTGCCATCCATATGGGAGATCCAGGTGGGTGGCTGCTGGGTTTGAATTTTCTCACCCCAGTTTGTTCTCAAAATTAGATGGAAAAACAAGTATATAAAAGACTTCTCTTCATTGTCATCTTTCTCTTTTTATACTCTGTTCTTAAAGTCCTCTTTTTATATTTTATTAGTTACCACAGATCAAGGAAAATATATGGTATTTGTCTTTTTGTGATTGGCTTATTTCACTAAGTATAAGGGTTTCCACTTGCATCCATTTCATAGCAAAAGATAGGATTTTTTCCTTTTTATGGCTGAGTAATATTTCAAAGTATATATATACAAAGCAGAAAATTGCAAAGCATATGTGTCCAGCACTCAGGAATAATGGGTGGGGCCATGGCCTATAGTGCCAGCACCCCATATGGCACCTGTTGGTTTCCCAAATGCTCCTATTCTTATCCAGCTCTCTGATATGGCCTAGGAAAACAGTAGAAGTTTGCTCAAGTCCCTGGGCCCTGCACTTGTGTGGGACACCAAGAGAAGGCTTCTGGCTCCTGGCTTTGCATCAGCCCAGCTCTGGCCATTGAGGCCATTTGGGGAGTGAACCAGCAGATGGAGAATCTCCCTCTTCCTCTCCCTCTCCCTCTAACTCTCCTTTCCCCTCCCCCTTCCCCTCCCCCTCCCCCTCTCCCCCTCTCTCCCCTCTCTCTTCCTCTTCCTCCCCCTCTCCCTCCCCCTCTCCTCCTCTCCCTCCCCTTCTCCCCCTCCCTCCCTCCCCCCTCTCCTCCTCTCCCTCCCCCCTCCCCTCCTCCTCTCCCTCCCCCTCCCCCTCTCCCTTTCCCCCTCCCTCTCCCTCTCCTTTACAACAGACTGCTTATTGGTGCTAAGCCCATAAATACCTCCTTAAAACAAATGTAAGGGGGTTGGCACTATGGCACAGTGGTCTAAAGCCCTAGCCTGAACCTCTGGCACCCCTTATGTACACCAGTTCTAGTCCCAGCTGCTCCTCTTCCAATCCAGCTCTCTGCTATGGCCTGGGAAAGCAGTAGAAGATGGCCCAAGTCCATGGGCCCCTGCATCCATATGGGAAACCCAGAGGAGGCTCCTGGCTCCTGGCTTCAAGTCAGTGCAGCTCTGGCCATTGTGGCCATCTGAGGAGTGAACCAGAAGATGGAAGACCTCTCTTTCTGTCTCTACCTCTCTCTGTAACTTTTTCTCCAAATAAAGAATATAGTAATGTTCTACCTCTATATAAAATGATTTAGCATTCTTTCTTAGAATAAAATGCAAACACTAGCTACCTGCTGTTGCACCTGGGACAGCAGTGAAGGATGGCCCAAATCTTTGAGCCCCTGTACCCATGTGGGAGACTTGTTTGATGCTCCTGGCACATGGCTTTGGCCTGGACCAGCCCCAGCAATTGTGTCCATTTGGGGAGTAACCAGTGTGTAAAAGATATCTCTCTCTGTAACCTTGCTTTTCAAATAAGTAAAATAAATATTAAAACATTTTTCTTCATTAGCTTCCTCTGGTATTCAAAAATAGGATTATACAATTCTTGAAGTAAAGGGTGATGGCAACTGTGGAAAATATGAATCCTGCTTCAACCTATGTCTGCTATTTTTTGAATTAAAACATCTGGGGAAGAAAAACAGAATCTAAATCTTTGAGGATCTTGGAACACATAATAGAAAACAAAGCCACTTTACCAGTGGGAAGGAAGAGTCAAAGAGGCTGGCTTCAGAGCCTTGCTCAGATACAGAGCAGGGGTCACTGAGAATACCTCATCCACATGACCAGGAAACCAAACGCCAGACAAAATAAATCAGAACAATAGTGAATATTTTTACCCCTAAATATAATCATCAAGTAAATAAGAATAAAATAACAGACACCAATACCTTACCAGTAGAAGAAAGTGAATGGAGAGGGGCATGCTAAGACAGAGTTCAAAAGAGAAGATCCACATTTAGGGTTGGATAGACATCAGGGAAGAACCTCTCTGGAAAACAGCTCACACCTCTTACTATAAGGTAATGTCACAAGAATTTAAAAGTTGTGGGGTTTGAAAGTAACCATAAGAAAATGAAATTTAAAAAAAAAAGATCTTTACTTTGGAGCAGGCCAATTCAATTTTCAAAACTAAAAGTTTAACACAATAAAGGATATCAATTCTAGACACAGCATGATTTATCTCAATCTCTCTACTGCTTTGCTTTCCACAGTAAAATTTATTTCATGCAAAGAACTAAGTAAAAAAGTCAAGACACCAACCAAGGCCAAGGACAGAAGGGGCATAGCAATCTGAAATATATTTAATTAATGTGCTCAAAGGCTGTTTTAGAGAACATGGAAAATATGCATGATCCACTGGGTCATTTCTTTAGACACACGGAAAAATCAAACAGAAATGCTAGGTTGAAAAACACATTAACAAGGATGAAAAATGCCCTTCACAGACTACTTAGTATTCTTGACACCACAAGGTACACTATCAGTGAACCTAAAGCTATTAGTTCGGCCTGAAATTACATAGCCTGAAGCTCAGGAAAAAACTTGTGAGGAGCCAATGTTGTGACATAATGGGCTAAATATCTGCCTGGGGATTCAGCACCCCATACTGGCACTGGGTTGTGTCCCAGCTGTTTCTCTTCCTATCCAGCTCTTTATTATGGCGTGGGAAAGCAGTGGAGGATGGTCCAGGTGCTTGGGTGCCAGATTGGCTCAGCTCCAGCTGTTAAAGCCATTTGGGGTGTGAACTGGAGGATAGTAGACCTTTCTCTCTGTCTCTCCCTTTCTCTGTAACTCTGACTCTCAAATAAATAGATAAATCTTTTTTAAAAAAAGAAATTTGTGAGAAAAAATGAACAAAAATAGCATACAAGAAACTAGGTACAAAAATAAATGGAGCAAAATACATATAATTTTAAATGCAGAAAGAGAAGATAAAGGGAAAGAAGAGATACTTGAGGAAATAAGTCATTGATGAAGTGTTTTTATAGGAAACTCTAATATAAAAATGATGATATAGTAAAAAGTGAGTTCATTAAGATGGTCAGGGGCTGGCATCAGGGAACAGTGCATTATGCCACTGCTTGAAACACGAGCATCTGACAATGGAGTTCAAGTCCCAGATGATGTGTTTTTGATCCACCTTCCAGCTAATGTGCCTGAGAAAGCAGAAGATGGCCCAAGTGTTTGGGCCCCTTTCACCTATGTGGGAGATCCCAAAGGAGCTCCAGGCTCCTGGTGTTAGCCTGGCTCAGCTTTGATGCTTGAGGCTGTTTAGGGAGTGAAATAGCAGATAGAAGATAATTTTCTCTCTATGTCTTTCTCTCTATCACTGTGCCTCACAAATAAAATAATTCTTATTTTAAAAAGTCAGTGACTAAATTAATATTCAAATCAATTATATTTTATTTTATATCAATGAACTGACATTAAAACACAAACAGTGCAATCACCAGTAACAATATCAGACTGTAACATGTGCTGAAAACATTTGCAAAATACATCAAAGACAGTGCAGTAAGTTGCAGATACAAATTAATGTATGAAAACGCTCAATACTGTCAAAATACCAATTTCCCCAAACTGAACTAATTTACAGATCCAACACAACTTCAATTGAAACTATGTGTGACTGAATGTACCTATATATTTACAGAATGATGCTAAAATTCATATAGAGCAATCTCAAAAAGCAAAAACTGGGAAACAATCAATTTGGAAGTGAAGCTGAATGTATGGAAGACATATTTGATGCTTGAAAAGTGTAAATTTCCTGAGAATACATGAAGAGAAATTGTGATATTCTTCATTGTTTAATAAACATTAGCATACTTAACCTAGTTAGACATTTATAAAATATGTTTTACAGATGTCTTAGACCCTCCAGGATGCAGAATTCCTTACACAGGATAATTTAAGCAGAGAGTTGCAACTCAATTTTAGAGCCTACAAAATCCAAGACTAAGACATTATTGCATTCTATATCTCATAAAGCTCATTTTGTGCCAAGTGGAAGCAATATTTATGTGCCCTCCTATGGTGAGAGCAGCATTTTCCACCAAGGATTCTTCTTAAAGGTGCTAATCCTATTCATAACATCAGAATCTCAGGACCTAATTACTCCATAAAGACACAGCATTTTCAATATTGTCACATTAGGTATTAAGTTACAGTCTGATATTAAAGGCATACCCACCGGAAGACAATAGCCAAACCGTAAAATGTAACCTAAAGAATTTTATTTCTTGGAGACAAATAAGAATGCAGTTGAAATGCAAGTTTTGATGCATAAATCTGATCAGAAATTATGATAGAAAATATTTCACTACGTTTCAAAAAAGCCCTCAATGCTACAAAGTTGATCCTCTGAATTTGCAGTTTTACTTACAAACTTGTATTTCATCCATGGACACAGAATAAGAGTATTGCTTTTTAAAATTCAGGTACTTACAAAGTTTCATAAAATGATATTTAGGGATTGACATTGCAGTGCAGCAAGTTAAATGGCTGCATCTGACATCAGCATCAACTATCAGAGTGCTAGTTTGAGTCCCAGCTGCAGCAGTTTATAATCCAGCTCCCTGTTAATGTGCCAGCAAAAGCAGTGTAAGATGGCCCAGGTAACTAAGGCTTATGGGAGACCCAGAAAAAAATCCTGGCTCTTAGATTCAGACCAGCCCAGCTCCAGCTGTTGTGGCCATTTAGGGAGTTAACCAATACATGAAAGATCAGTTTCTCTTTCCCTCCCTTACCTCTTTATCTGCAGTTCAAAAAATTATCTTTTTTAAAAGATTGATTTCTAAGAAGAGAATGGAAGATATCATTTCAGTTTATTGGTTCAATTTGTGTGGGGGGGGGAATTCACTGAAATACAAGTACATCATGAATAGTACATTTTAAAATGAGTTGCTGTTTTAAATATTACTTGGGAATACAATAACGTCATAAATGTTGCTAAAAGAAATACATGAAATTTCTAAAATATGATGGATGGAGAAGCAGAAACTATCTTTATTTTTTTAAATTTTATTTAATGTATATCAACTTCACATATGCAGTTATTGGAACATCGTGATACCTCCCATGCACCCATGCTCCCACACTCCCTCCTCCTCTCTCTCCTATTCCAATTGTTAATTTTTACAAAGATCTATTTTAAATTCACTTTATACTCAGAAGATTAATGGTACACTAAGGAAAGAGTTCAATAAATAGTATGAAGAAAAAACACTGTTCCTCAACAGTGCAGCCAGGGCTGTAAACAACCATCAGATCTCCAAATGCCAATTTCATTACAATACATTACATTTTAGGTACACTATTAGCTCTCAACCCAGATGTCCATCAACTGGTGACAGGATAAAGAAATCATGGTATATATACACTGTGGAGTACTACTTAGCTGTGAATCAAAAGAAAACAAATCTTTTGCAACAAAAGGATGCAACTGGAAACCATTATACTTAGTGAAATAAGCCAGTACCAAAAAGACAGATAGAATATGTTTTCCATGGTCTGTGGTAACTAGTAAAAGATGTCTTTAGCTCCTATTGTTCTAACTCTTCCACATGAAGGAAAAACATTTTCAGATTTAAGAAGAGAGGACAAATAATTGACTTCCCTGAACTCAAGCCTGTACTCCTTGGGATTATGTGAGGAGCTGGTTTGTCTACTGGCTAAGATTACTACAGTTCCTAGTTTCTGAGAGGACCTGATAACAGGAATGCCAAGGTATATCAGAGCTCATTAAAGAATTTTGCATACTAGAACAACATTTTCAAAAGATCAAGTACACTGTATGAAGACTATTGGAACTCATAGAAGAGTTTCGCAAAGTAGCAGGATATAAAATCAATGCACAAAAAGGGTTGATAACCAGAATCTACAAAGAAATCAAGAAAAATCCACAACAACAAAACAAACAACCCACTTAAGAGATGGGCCAAGGACCTCAATAGACATTTTTTGAAAGAGGAAATCCAAATGGCCAACAGACACATGAAAAAATGTTCAAGATCACTAGTAATCAGGGAAATGCAAATCAAAAACACAAGGAGGTTTCACCACACCCCGGTTAGAATGGCTCACATTCAGAAATCTAGGAACCATAGATGCTGGAGAGGATGTGGAGAAAAAGGGACACTAACCCACTCTTGGTGGGAATGAAAACTGGCTAAGCCACTTTGGAAGTCAATCTGGAGATTCCTCAGAAACCTGAACATAACCCTACCATTCAATCCAGCCATCCCACTCCTTGAAATTTACCCAAAGGAAATTAAATTAGCAAACAAAAAAAGCCATCTGCACATTAATGTTTATTGCAGCTCAATTCACAATAGCTAAGACCTGGAACCAACCCAAATGCCCATCAACAGTAGACTGGATAAAGAAATAATGGACATGTACTCCATAGAATACTATACAGCAGTAACAAACAATGAAAACCGGTCATTTGCAACAAGATGGAGGAATCTGGAAAACATCATGCTGAGTGAATTAAGCCAGTCCCAAAGAGACAAATATCATTTGTTTTCCCTGATCAGTGACAACTGAGCACCAAAGGGAAAACCTGTTGAAGTGAAATGGACACTATAAGAAACAATGACCTGATCAGCTCTTGTCCTGACTCTAGATGTACAATGTAATACTTTATCCTTTTTAGTATTTGTTGTGGTGGTGGTTGTTGCTGTTGTTCTAGTACTAGTAGTTGAACTCTGTAATTAACACACAATTATTCTTAGGTGTTTAAATTTTAACTGAAAAGTGATCCCTGTTAAATTTAAGAGTGGAAAAAGAGAGGGAGGAGTTGTACAATTTGGGACATGCTCAATCGCACTTTCCCCAAATGGTGGAGTTAGGAATGTGCCAGGGGATTCCAATACAATCCCATCAAGGTGGCATGTACCAATGCCATCTCACTAGTCCAAGTGATCAATTTCAGTTCACAATTGATCACACTGATAGGTCTAAGAATCAAAGGGATCACACAAACAAGACAAGTGTCTGCTAATACTAACTGATAGAATCAAAAAGGGAGAGAAGGATCCAACATGGGAAGCGGGATACACAGCAGACTCATAGAATGGCAGATGTCCTAAACAACACCCTGGCCTCAGAATCAGCCCTTAAGTCATTTGGAACTGGCTGAAGAGCCTGAAGAGTATTTTAGGCATGGAAAGCCAGGATAACATGGAAAAGAAAAAAAAAAAAGAAGACCTAAATGAAAGCTCTCTGTGAATGAGATCCCAGTGGAAAGAACGGGGCCATCAAAGAAGGAGGTACCTTTCTCTGAAGGGAGGAGAGAACTTCCACTTTGACTATGACCCTATCGGAATAAGATCAAAGTCAGCGAAATCTAAAGGCTTCCATAGCCCTGACAACTCATGACTAGAGCCTAGGGAGATT
This sequence comes from Lepus europaeus, assembly GCF_033115175.1. Lineage (NCBI taxonomy): Eukaryota > Metazoa > Chordata > Mammalia > Lagomorpha > Leporidae > Lepus > Lepus europaeus. The sequence continues at coordinate 800,094 of NW_026909276.1, forward strand.
ACTGATGCCATGAACAGGAGTGTCAAATTGTTAAGTCAGCAACAGGAGTCACTGTGTACTTACATCTCATGTGGGATCTGTCCTTAATGTGTTGTCTAATGTGCAGTGATGCTATAACTAGTACTGAAACAGTATTTTTACACTTTGTGTTTCTGTGTGGGTACAAACTGATGAGATCTTTACTAATTATATACTGAATTGATCTTCTGTATATAAAGATAATTGTAAATGAAAAAAAAAACCTGGTATTAAATTGGAAATGGCATAGAAATAAATTAATTTTTAAAAAATATATCATGTGGGATCTCTGTCTTTAATGTGCTGTACCCTGTTATTTAATGCTATAACTAGTACTCCAACAGTATTTTTTTCACTTTGTGTTGCTATATGGGGGCAAACTGTTGAAATCTTTACCTAATATATACTAAATTGATCTTCTGTATATAATGATAATTGAAAATGAATCTTGATGTGAATGGAATGGGAGAGGGAGCAGGAGATGGGAGGCGTGCGAGTGGAAGGGAAATTATGGGAGGGAAACCATTGTACTGCATAAACTGTACTTTGGAAATTTATATTTACTAAATAAAAAAATACATATAATTCAGGGGGGTGGAGCCAAGATGGCGGATAATGAGGACATGTGCCGATAGTCTGGGAAAATAAAGTTTCATAAAAGTGGAATTACTGTAGCCTCAGGAAAAGACTCAAGAAAAAAACTGCAGAGGAAACGCTTCCAGATCTAGTGGATGTGACACAGAGGACCTACAGGGAGCCCACCGCATGGAAGCCCAGCCGCGGGAGCCCAGCCGCAGAATCCTGCCAGCGCAGGAACTGGAGGTAAGACAAAAACCTCAGAAACCCAAGACATTGGTGGGGAAAGGCAGAGGCCTCTCTCTCCACTCACCTAACAAAACCGAGTAAAACAAAGAGCAAGAGCCATTTTGCATATGTAAAGCGGCAAGGAGTACACAAACTCAGTAACTTTGGGACTTTGGTGAAACTTGAGAATACATTGAGGGCTGCATAAACTCTTTGTGTGGTCCCAGGGGTAGATCAAAAGCATACTCACAGAGGCCAGATTTCAACTACCCTCAATTCCACTCAGCTGTGCAGAATTACTTCCCAACTGAGTCAAAAAAAGAGATAGAGAGAGAGGTATCCAGCAAGGAGCAAGGGAGAGAACAATCTGGGTGAGTCACTTTTTGCACAGAAGTGGATCAGCTGGGACTCGAACTGGCATGCATATAGGATGCTGGTATTGTGGACAATGGCTTAACTTGCTACCACACAATGCCAGATCCCACCCTTAGAAATCTTGATTCATTAGATACTCAATATCCTAATGGTGGGAGAGGCCTCTGACAAACAGCAGACTTGGTAGTTCCCTAGATGTGTTGACTTCTGGATGACACCCAAAGAACTCAAAGCTGGCTTTGCCTTCTGGGCTTTACTGATACACACACAGTTCCCTGCCACAGCCTATATCCAGCACAGCCAGGTTTCCATCTTGGGCATGGACCATCAATCTGCTATGCTGGACAACCAGCAGTTGAGGCTGACAGAACAGAAGCAATATACAGGAAGATCTTGTGTTCTGACTCCAATGTTGGTGTTTTGTGGTACACACCTGCCAGACCTAACACACAGATGGGTAGTCTTCAGCAGTGCATGCAGAGTTCTGGTTTTGTCCTCTTCCTACCCACAACATACAGTTGCATGTGAGCTAGTATTTGTATATGCTGCTGCTTGTTCTCCAACATTCCTGATGTGAACAGACAGAGTGTAAACAGATTCAGAGTCATTTTTAATTTTAAATGGCAGAAAGCTGAAAGCTTCTTTTATTTTTTAAAATATTTTATTTATTTATTTATTTGAGAGGTAGAATTACAGATAGTGATAAGGAAAGACACAAACACTTGAGCCTTCTTCTACTGCTTTCCCAGGCCACAGCAGAGAGCTGGATCTGAAGAGGCACAGCTGTGACTAGAACCAGTGCCCATATGGGATGCCAGCGCCAAAGGTGGAAGATTAACCTACTGCACCACAGCATCTTTGAAGCAGGGCAGGAAGCTAATGTGTCTGGATGTTTCTTACATATTTTTTCCAGAACCCAGAATACAGCCAGTGCCACCAAGAGCAGATGTTATAATAGCACATTACAGACAACAACAAGGTTTCTCATCCACTAGTAATAGTCTTTGAGACTTCAGCAGTTACTTTGACTTATCACTCTCAGGTGCAGCACCACCACCTCCATGATCTAGTGAGGAGGAGAACACAGTGAACAGCAGCCAAATGACAGGTGAAGGTATAAGAATCCTAGTTAGAATCATGGGGTTAGAAAGAATCATGCCAAATATAAGAACTTGATAAAACTGAAGCACAGCCAAAAAATAGTCTTTTTCACCTTAACGCCATTGCATTATAAACAGAAACAACAAGAGAGACAACATGTAGACTAATAAAGTTGATCCTTCTACTGATTCTGGGAGCTAGATCTGATTGTTGCTCTTTTGCAGAATAGTCTGAGGCTCAGAGATGCAGGACACAGCTTGGACTTTTGCTCAGCTCTTTTGCCTCTGACTTGCACATTGTCTCACTCTCCCTCTGCTGAATTCCCAATTACCTGACCATCTTAGTGCAATTAATTTATTTATTAAAACTTCAAACAACAGAGGAAGACACTTTAGAAGTAAAGGCAGGTATTACAGAGTAGTGGAATGAGAAGGCCGTGCGAAGGTGGCCACTGGCAAGGGAGCATCAGTTAGTCAGGAATGGCTTTGAAACCCACCTGGCAATAGAGCCTGCCTGGTGACAGGCTGTGATTGGATGGCTCTGGAAACTGCCTGGCAACAGGCTGTGATTGGATGGCTTTGAAACTGCCTGCCAACAGGCTATGATTGGATGGCTCTGGAAACTGCCTGGCAACAGGCTGTGATTGGTTGGGGTATAGACCGCCCCTTGACCAGATTGGCTGGTCTTGGCTATATAAGCTGTTGTACCAACTGTAATAAACGAGTCTGAGGGCTGCTCGCCTCAAGCCTGCTTTCACCGGACTCCCGGGGTCTGTGTGTTGACTCCACGCCTCTTGCCCCCACCACACTGCTCCTCTCAGAAATGAACCCACTGCAACATTGTTGAGAAATCAATGGCAACATCTGGCACACCAACGTGACTGAGAAAGAGACAGCATGTCGGACTCGGCGAGGTCCCCCCTGGATTTCGGCAAGTAGGCCCCTCAGTGTTTTGTGTGCTGTTCAGTTCTGTGAGGGTGAGCACAGAACCCCCTCCTACGCCCCTTTCCTTGTCCTTGTCCTCGGTCTAAGTGACCCCAGGTTAGCACACACCGCCCTGAAGCATACGTCGCTTCTCGGCTCCTCCTTTTACTTTCGGTTTGCCCGGCGAATTCACATAAGGGACTGATCATCCCAGAATTTAGAACCAAGTCATCTTCCCTCACTCAAGAGAGGTGACGCTCCGGAGACACCGTGTGGGCATACGGCCTTGACCTAACGAATCAAGGAAGTTCCCCACTAAGCACAGGACTTACGTACGATCTGATACACCACTATCTGTTTGTCTAACGTAGGGAAACCTCCTGCAAAATGCCATCCACAGCTGAGGTGCTAGGAATTTGCTTTATTATGGCAGCAGTACTGTACGTGTCTTTGCTTTGGCTAGAGTTTGTGTACTGTGCCGCTCTTAAGCCCTCAGACATGGGAAAGATACCCCCCTCTCAGAATCCTGTGCGGATTATCAAAGATAGTGAATCTGTGAGTGATAGGAGCCTAACACTCCAGGTCCCTGTCTCACAGACAATGGTTGATGATTTAGGGAGAGAGGGCTCTGACAGTGAAACAAACAACATAGCAAACAATGTAGCAATGCCTAGTCAGCCACCCCCCACATACCCGTGGGATGAACTAAGAGGACCTTTACACAATAACTCATGCAATGTCATCCCATCTGCACCCAGTGAGGATCCCCACATTTGTGGCAGTCCTCGGGCACCCCAAGCTCTCAGGACAACTGCTAAATCCCATGCCATCAGCATGTTTTGCTGCTAATGTCGAAGTGTACGCAAAATTCAGGCCCTGGATTCCAACACCTGTAAAACGGCTTCTACTAACCAAAGGTCGAGGATATGCTTGTGTCTTTCCAGAGAATGCAGAACAGCCCATTTGGGTACTAGCCAGAAACATCAAGCCTGCAACTGACAGCCAACCAGAACCAGCTGAACAAGACCAAGACTCTGCCTTGTTAGCAGACGTACCTGCCCTATCATCCTACCCTGAGAAACTGCCCAACGCCATATCTGTTACTGTTTTGTACCCCACTAGCTCTGGTCATCCACTCAAGTGGCCCACAGCCTGTGTGTGGTCATGCCATTCCTGATAACCATTATTCCTCATTCCTACCCCTATCTGAGCAAGCAATCCTGTGGTCTCTCGATTTGAGCGCTGGTTAGTCAATGACGGGTAAGATCCCCTGGGGGACGACCTAAGACAGGCAAAGCTGCGTACAGAGACCACATGGAAACGGGGTCAACAATGGTATGGCCAAGAATCATGCCTCCCGTTGCTCAAAAATAAATGAAAAGGGGGAAAAGTAGTGGAATGAGAAGGCCATGCCAAAGTGGCCACTGGCAAGTGAGCATCAGTTACTCAAGAATGGCTTTGAAACCCACCTGGCTTTAGAAACTGCCTGGTAACAGCCTGTGATTGGATGGCTTTGGAAACTGCCTGGCAACAGGCTGTGATTGGAGGGCTCTGGAAACTGCCTGGCAACAGGCTGTGATTGGATGCTTTAAAACTGCCTGCCAACAGGCTGTGATTGGATGGCTTTGTAAACTGCCTGCCAACAGGCTGTGATTGGATGGCTTTGTAAACTGCCTGCAAACAGGCTGTGATTGGATGGCTTTGTAAACTGCCTGGCAACAGGCTGTGATTGGATGGATTTGAAACTGCCTGGCAACAGGCTGTGATTGGATGGATTTGAACCTGCCTGGCAACAGGCTGTGATTGGATGGATTTGAAACTGCCTGGCAATAGGCTGTGATTGGATGGATTTGAAACTGCCTGGCAACAGGCTGTGATTGGATGGATTTGAAACTGCCTGGCAATAGGCTGTGATTGGATGTCTTTGGAAACTGCCTGGCAACAGGCTGTGATTGGATGGCTCTGGAAACTGCCTGGCAACAGGCTGTGATTGGTTGGGGTATAGACCGCCCCTTGACCAGATTGGCTGGTCTTGGCTATATAAGCTGTTGTACCAACTGTAATAAACGAGTCTGAGGGCTGCTCGCCTCAAGCCTGCTTTCACCGGACTCCCGGGGTCTGTGTGTTGACTCCTCACCTCTTGCCCCCACTACACTGCTCCTCTCAGAAACGAATCCACTGCAACTTTGTTGAAAATTCAACGGCAACATTACAGGTTTGGTTATGCATTTTCCCAAATTATATACACAAGAAAAAGATAAAGGCAAAAAATATGAGCAAAACAACAGTAAAAGCAAAACAGTACCTATTAGCCTACGCACAATGAACTTATAAAAGCCCACTTAAAAATAAAGAAAAAAATCTGGAAATGACATTCTGAATCTGACCCTTCTTTTTTCCATTTTGTGTAACCAATTTCTCACTCAAGCATATACCTACTCGCTTCCCTGTCTTTCTGAGTTCTAGCAACTATCTGCTTGCATGCTTCCTTAACCAGCAATCATGTAGTTAATATAACTCCTGGAGATTGATTTAAATATACCTCTCTTACTGGGGGCTGCTGTGAGCCTGGGTAATTTAGGGAGTCATTGTATGGCCAAATAAGGTAACTTGCTTAACAGAATGGCTACTATATTAGTTTTCTAGTGCTTGCCTAAAGAAGTACTGCAGTGACTCTTGTTGTTGATTTAACAATTGACACTCTTAATTATGACACCAGTAATCACCTGAGCCTCTTGTCATGAGCTGCCAAGGCAATGGAAGCCTCTTGAGTTCACCAACTAAGATCTTATTTAGACAAGGCCATAGTCAAAATGGAAGTTCTCTCCTCCCTTCAGAGAGAACAACAGGAGTCACTGTGCACATACTCCCCATGTAGGATCTCTGTCCTTAATGTATTGTACTATGTGAATTAACAGTAAAACTACTACTCAAACAGTACTCTACATTTTGTGTGTCTATGTGGGTTCAAACTGTTGAAACCTTTACTTAGTAAATACTAAGTAGATCTTTTGTATTTAAAGATAATTGAAAAATGAAATTTGAAGGAGAATGGGATGGGAGAGGGAGTGGGAGACAGGATAGTTGCAGGTGGGAGATAGGTTATGGAGGGAAAATCTGCAATAATCCAAAAGTTGTACTTTGGACATTTATATTTATTAAACAAAAGTTAAAAAAAGAATTACCACAAGCTGAGTTGCTTTAAAACACAGGAATGTGTTATCTCATAGCTATGAATGCCAGCAGTGCAAAATCAAAGTCTGAACACCCTTCTGAGGCCTCTGAGGGAGAATCTATTCCATGTCTTTCCCCAAGCTTCTGATATCTTTACAGAGTACACAATTTAACACCTAGCAACTGCTGTGTGTCAGGTATGAGGACCACGCCATTTACTTTGCCTTAAACATATCTATGAAATGTATCAATGGCTATATAACCTGGCAGCACACAGAAATGTTAGAATGATTTTGTTCTAACTTATACATGCTTAGTCCCACTAATTAGGTTAAGGCATTGCCTCTGATGTAGCATACCATATGTGTGCTGGTATAGGTTCTGGCTGCTCCACTCCTTTTTTAAAATATTCATTTATTTGTGTGTGTGTGTGTGTGCATGAGAGAGAGAGAGAGAGAGGAAGACAGAGAGAGAGAGAGGTCTACCATCAGCTGGTTTGCTCACAAAATGTCCAGGATGGCCAGAGCTGGGCCTAGACAAAATCTGTAGCCAGGAGATTCTCTCCAGTCTCAAACATGAGTTCTGAGGCACAGACACTTGGGCCATCTTCCATTGCTTTATCAGGCCATTAGCAAGGATCTGTATTGGAAGTGGGGTGTCTGGATTGGATGCCAGGGCTGCAGGACAGTGCCAAACACTGTCCAATTCTAAGCCATCTCCCTGCTAATGGCCTAGGAAAAACAGTAGCTATTCTGAGTGCTCAATCCCATGCCACACATGTGAGAGATCTAGAAGAAGCTCCTGGCTCTTGGCTTCAGCTTGGCCCAGCACTGGGTTCATCCACTTGGGGAGTGACCCAGAAGATGGAAGACCTCTATCCCTGACCCTCCCTATTTACAACTATTTCAAATTAAATAAATTATTTTTAAAAAAGAAAAATATGCATTCTGCTAATGCCTATACAGCTATTCAATTCTATTAAAGTTGCTAATAGAATATTTTAACTGGAGACTCCCATGGAGACTTTCTTGTCTGAACTCTTGTTCAAAGAAGGTGTGCATCCCCATTTTCAGTGTCCCTGAGAGATGCTCATTCAAGTTATCCAAGAACTCTTCCTTTGCATTCATATCTCTAGAACCATTTTCCTTTGAAGGGCAGCAGTGATTGTTCAGTCTTTGCTTGGGGCCAGTATTGGGGCACAACAGGTTCAGCTACCACCTATGATGCCTGCTTCCCCTAGCAGAGCATCACTTTAGGTTCCAACTGTTCCACTTCCAGTTCAGTTCCTCATTTTTGTACCTGTGAAAGTAGTATATGGTAACCCAAGTGGATGGGCTCTGGCACCCATGTTGGAGATCTACTTGGAGTTCCAGGTTCCTAGTTTTGGTCTGGCCCATCTCAAGACATTAAAGCCATTTGGGGAGTGAACCAGCAGATGAAAGATATCTTCCTCTCTGACTCTCCTTCTTTGTCACTCTGCCTTTCAAATGAAGAAGTCAATATTTTTTTTAAAAAAATACAATTATTTCTGGCCGGCGCCGCGGCTCACTAGGCTAATCCTCCGCCTTGCGGCGCCGGCACACTGGGTTCTAGTCCCGGTCGGGGCACCGATCCTGTCCCGGTTGCCCCTCTTCCAGGCCAGCTCTCTGCTGTGGCTAGGGAGTGCAGTGGAGGATGGCCCAAGTCCTTGGGTCCTGCACCCCATGGGAGACCAGGAGAAGCACCTGGCTCCTGCCATCGGAACAGCGCGGTGCGCCGGCCGCAGCGCGCTACCGCGGCGGCCATTGGAGGGTGAACCAACGGCAAAAGGAAGACCTTTCTCTCTGTCTCTCTCTCTCACTGTCCACTCTGCCTGTCAAAAAAAAAAAGATAAAAAAAAATACAATTATTTCTTATTCAGCTTTCTCAAAGTGCTGACCGTGGGCTATTTGCAATATAATTATCTGGGGGGCTTGTTGTAGGCACAGATTCCTAAACCCTACTCCAGGCACAATGAGTCAGCATTTGGAACAAAGCAGGAACCATAGTTTGAATTGCTCACAGGATTCCCAGAGGAGGCTAATATGTATGTGAGGGTGAGAGACACTAAGGGCATGAGGAGGTTCTTTACAGATAACTCAGTTCCAACTTCCTAACCACAGTAACAGGCTACTTCTATTTTCTCCACAGCAGCTCTTTGAATACTAAAGCTATCTCCCTACCTCTCCTACTTAATACTTGGCTGTATCTCTAACCAGATCCATAACCAGAACCACCTTGGGCACACTTTTCTGGGTCCTGTCCTGCTTGCCAATGTTTCTTCCAAAATACCATGTCTAAAGATGACACTCCTTGTGATGAGATCTGGGGCAAGAAAGCAGGAAGTTCTTTTTGTTGTTGTTGTTGTTGGTTTTGTTTTTTGTTTTTGACAGGCAGAGTTAGACAGAGAGAGTGAGAAATGTCTTCCTTCAGTCGGTTCACCACCCAAATGGTTGCTACAGTTGGCGTGCTGCACCGATCTGAAGCCAGGAGCTTTCCCCTGGTCTCCCATGGGGAAGCAGGGCCCAAGGGCTTGGGCCATCTTCCACTGCACTCCTGGGCCACAGCAGAGAGCTGGACTGGAAGAGGAGAAACCGAGACAGATTCCGGCGCCCCAACCGGGACTAGAACCCAGGGTGCCGGCGCTGCAGGTGGAGGATTAGCCTAGTGAGCCGCGGTACTGGCCAAGAGCAGGAAGATTTTTAATGCCTTTACTGGACACTGGCAATTTTGTGAAGCATGTCAATTAACACTCCTTTCAACTGATTATGAGAATGCCCATTTAGCCTAAAGTAGCCAGCAGCAAGAACTTTCAGTTCATAAATATCTGCTAATTTAACAGGCACATGGTATGAACACATGGCTCTTTTAATTTGGGTTTTGTTTATATTTTTCACACCCACACACACATGGATTGCTGCTCTTTTGTGAATTATCTCTGTTGTTTGTGGTTTGGTTTTATTTTGTTTCCATTAATTTATTATGTTGGTCACTGTGCCAAGTGAGCCCTTTCTATGCATCACCTCATCAAATCCTCAACACAGACTAACACCACTTTACAGGTGAAGAAGCTAAGCCTGAAGGAACTTTGAATAAAGAATCAGTCAGGTCTTCAGCTTCCTCGTTGATTTATTCGCTGCTCAATTGGGATTTTTTGGACAAAAGCTTTTTAATATCCAGACCCTCTATCAAACGTGTCCACAGATAAAGTTCCTGGGATGAAATTATCAGGAATATTCAGAAAGACACTGAAAGTTTTCCCAGCTCAGTTTCCAAAATTTGCTTTATTCTATTTTGTCTGTCCTACAAGCAAGAGTGACCAACTAACAAGGAGTTAGTGGGTAATAGTGGTACTTACTGATACAAGTGATACAAGTTTTGTTTGTTCACATATTTTCCAAGAGAAGTAAATGTATTGTTAACTTCAAAAAGTGCCAGAAATAGGTCAAGGGGGAAATCTGGAGATAAAGCAGAATTCTGTAAGAAATCATAGTCCATTCACTAGCAGCACGATTAAAACAACTGTTAAAAAATGTATGTGCAAGCAGTGGTGACATGTTTTCTTTTTAAATTATCTGATATCCCAAGACCAGTGTTCACGCAATTAAATTAGACTCAAAAGTTAATTCATTTTTATAACATTTTAGTCCAAACAGCTGGACTTAGCTAATTTAATTAAATTATGCCCAATTATACTTTAATTAAAATGCATACACATCAATTTGAAATGCTATTATTTTAATCAATTGAATTTAGAACTAAGTTATGAGAAATTTAAACAATTAATTACAGACCTAGGTTAGATATTTCCTTTGTCACTTACTGCTTGACAACCATGTCTTATTCATAGAACATAAGCTGATTATTGTAAATACAATCACAAAGCAAAGGTTAAGGAAAGATTCCAAATTTACCTGATTGTTGTTAGTTTATATTGTGCCCAGAATTGGATCCTCCAGGGCTGAGATTATTTGTGAGCCCATGCACACCACCATTCCCAGCACAGGTGTCTTTACCCCAGGTATTGCCTACCACAGCTACCCCCTGCAAAACAGATTATTCCTCCCACAGCACCTCCTTCCTCCATGCACAGGCTGTCTTCATTAAGCAGAGGTTCCCTCTTACACATTCAGCATCAACAGAAACACACACAAAACCTCCCTTGGCATCATTATATAAGGTGTGGCCTGTATAAGCAAATCATAAAACGATTCCAACTGACAACCTGAAGGCCTTGTGAACTCAATAAACTTCTTTTGTAAACGTTAAAATATCTTGTAAACTATAAGAGATAAATGTCTCTGAAGCAACCCAGTCTGTGACATTTTGTTATTACAACCTGACCAGACAAATATAGGGGATAAATTCAATAAGGAGAATAGGCAGGCAAATCAGAAGTCCATCTTCCACGTGAGCCACTCAGTACAGATGTGTCCAAATGGTTGCCTTCTGAATCCTACGTCCATGGTTTTGCACAGTGAAGCAGATATATACACCAAATGGCATTTCTAGGAAAATCTACTAAGTTTTATTCATCTTATAAAATACATGTGTTTCTTCAGACTCACTGTAGTGAGGCACATTCAATTACCTTTCAAGGAAGACAAGGGGACAATGGGCTTTACCTCAAAGTCTTGTGTGACAATGGAGGAAAGAGGAAAATAATTGTAGTTTTGGACCATAAAGTTTACAGATAGTGTTCAATGAAAACAATACTTACAACAGAAATGCACTTCTTCCCAAGGTAACTTGAAGAAATTTTATACACAGCCTATAATAATCTACTGCTGGAAAATTATCCAATTTTAACTGGTAGCCATTTACATAAAGTTGCCTTTCATTTTATTTTATTATTATTTATTATTTAATGCATTCCTCAAACATTACTTATCACTGGATTGGTAACAGGCACTAAGATATTGTCCATGGAGTACAATCTTCCAGGAGAGAAGGAAGTTAAGCATACAATAGCAGCAGTAACTACTAGGGAAATCCAACCACAGCAAAAATTTTGCCCACTGTTTTAGAGAGTGAAGTTTATAGGGTTTCCATTGATGAATCCAGAAAACACTCTTCAATCTAGGTAGGCCAGATTTAAGTGCCAGCAGGAGCAGGCAGGAGCAGGAAAGACCCAGAGAGTTAGGAGTTGGCAAGTGACAAGCATAAAATTATTTTTGCACAAAATTAAACATATTTCATTTTGTTTTTCCATGAAATTTTTAAAATACCCTTGCACGCCATAAATAGGCTCAAATACAGATATTGAGGATAATGAAAAAGTAAACAAACTCAGCACAAGAATTTAAAGAAGCAATATATTGAAATAAAATGTTAGAGCACATAAACTACTAGTTTCATATCTGGGAATGAAGCCAAAGGAATATTTTTAATGGAGGTAGAAACAGTGCATTAAGAGGTCTTTTTCTTTACTTCTTTTTTTTACTAAACTTTTATTTAATGAATATAAATTTCCAAAGTACAGCTTATGGATTACAATGGCTTCCCCCCTCCCACAACTTCCCTCCCACCCACAACCCTCCCCTTTCCCACTCCCTCTCCCCTTCCATTCACATCAAGATTCATTTTCAATTCTCTTTATATACAGAAAATCAGTTTAGTATATATTAAATAAAGATTTCAACAGTTTGCCCCCATATAGCAACACAAAGTGAAAAAATACTGTTGGAGTACTAGTTATAGCATTAAATAACAGTGTACAGCACATTAAAGACAGAGATCCTACATGATATTTTTAAAAAATTAATGGGCAAAGAGTAAAACAGGCATTCTTCAAGAGAGGAAATTCAAATGGTCAACAGACCCTTGAAAAATGCTCATGATCACTAGTCATTAGGGAAATGCAAATCAAATCCAAAAGTGGTTTCCCCTAACCCCAGTTAAAATGCTTCTCATACAGAAATCAACAAACAACAAATGCTGGTAGGGATGTGGGGAAACAAGTACCCTGATCCACTGTTGGTGGGGATGTAAACTGGTGCAGTCACTGTGGAAAACTCTATGGAGATAACTCAGCAGTTTGGATATAGACCTACCATATGACCCAGCCATCCCACTCTTGAGAATTTACCCAGTTATCTGTATCTCCATATTCACTGCAACACAATTCACAATAGCTAATACATGGAGTCAATCCAAATGTCCATTAATTGAAGAATAAAGAAATTATGGTATATAAACCCTAATAGACACTACACAGTGGTTAAAAAAGAAATCCTGTCATTTACAAAAAAATTGAAGCAGTTGGAAAATATTTTACTCTGTGAAATAAGCCAATCCCAATATGTTCTCCCTAATCTGTAGTAATTGATAGAGTACCTAAAAGACAATCTAGAGGAGTGAAATTCACAGTTTGAGATGCAACAATTTCAAACAGTACTTGCCTTGACTTTTGAACAGTTATTTTCTTCAAACTATTTGAACTCTTTGTGTAGGGTTAATCTTATGAGTACACAGTTAATGGAAAATAGATCTTTGTAAAAAGTAGAATGGGGATAGGAGAAGGAGGAGGAAGGAGGTGGGAGAGCAGGTAGGAAGGAGGATAAGGTGGAAAGAATCACTATGTTCATAAATTTGAATATATGAAATGCAAGAAGTTTGTATTCCTCAAATAAAATTTTTTAAAAAATGAAAAAAAAATTCTTACATCTATCATCCGTCTCACAATCATTAAACTGGAAACAACAGGAAAAGTCTAATGGATATGAGTATTTACAAACCCCAGGACAAGGATGGGCATTTGGCAAGCAGTAAAATCCTTGCTTGGAATGCCTCATCCCATATCAGAGTGCCAGGGTTTAAGTCTTGGTTCCACTTCTGATTCTATTTGTCTGCTAAAGCACACTCTGGGATGCAGCAGGTGATGGGCCAAGTAGTTGGGGTTCCCATCACCCACACTGGAGACATAGATTGAGTTCTGAGCTCCAGATTTCAATCTGACCTGGTGTAGCCATCATGGTCAGTTAAGGAGTGGACAGTATATTGGAAAGCTCTCTCTGATTTTCAAATAAATAAATTTTTAAGATGTGTAATACATTTTGAGATTCAATGATTATTTACAGCCCTTGTCTCTTCTGTTTAGGAATAGTGTTTTTTCCTTCATACTATTTGTTGCACTCTTTACTTAATGTATGGTTAACCTTATCAGTATTAAGAAACTGAAAATAAAGCTCTGTAATTATCAATAGTGGGGGGCTATGCTGTGGAGTAGTTGATAAAGCCACTGTCTGCAGTGCCAGCATCCCCTATGGGTGCTGGTTCGAGATACAGATGCTCCACTTCTGACCCAGCTCTCTGCTATGGCCTTGGGAAAAAAGTGGAAGGTGGTCCAAGTCCTTTGGCTCCTGAACCTGTGTGGGAGACCCAGCAGAAGCCCCAGGTTTCTGGCTTCAAATAGGCTCTGCCCCAGCTGTTGTGGACATTTGAGGAGTGAACCAGCACATAGAAGATTCTCTCCCTCTATCCTTCTCTCTCTCGCCCTCTTTCTCTCTCTCTGTCTCTTTACAACTCTTCCTTCAAATAAATAAAAATCTTTTTTTAAAAAAAAACTAAGCATGGGAGTAGGAGTGGGAGGAGGAAGAAGTGCTGGAGTTTGAGTTGGAGGGAGAGTAGGGTGGAAAATATCACTATGTTCCTAAATTCTGTATATATGAAATACATAAACTTGTATAACTTAAGTAAAATTTTAAAAAAAATAGTACAATACAGAAATGGAATATTAAAAAGTCATCAAAGCACACATATGGGCAGTGGACATACAGAAAACTGTATAAGGTAAACTCAAGTGAATAGAAGAAAAACCCAAAGTTGAATTTATAGCGTCATCACAATTCAGCAGAATAAGGAACTTTACTTCCTTTCCACTCCATTATTTCTTGAATCTAATTCTGTCAGATTTTCATCCTCCACATTCTATTATAACTACTTTTATTGAGATCACCAGTGATGACACAGGACTAAATAAAATGGCAAATTCTCAGTCTCCATCACTTTTTTAAAATTATTATTTGAAATATAGATATATTTGTATATATATATATATATGTATATGTATATATATATATATATATGTATATGTATATATATATATATATATATATATATATATATATATATATATATATATAGAGAGAGAGAGAGAGAGAGAGAGAGAGAGAGAGAGAGAGAATCTTCCTTCCCAAATGCCCATAAAAGAACATGCTGAAGCTATCAATGTCTCCCATGTGGGTTATCAGGGACCCTAGTATTTCAACAATCATCTTCTGCCTCCCAATGTGAACCTCAGCAGGAAGCTGGAATTAGAAGCAGATTGAGGACCAAAACCCAGGCATAGTGATATGGAATGTTTGTGTCCAAAGTAGCATCTTAATTTCAACCAAAGGCTCTCCATCTCAGATTCCATATGAGCAGTTCTTTTAAACATTTTTTAATAAATACAAATTTTGAAAGTACAACTTTTGGATTATAGCAGCTTTTCCCCCCATAACCTACCTCCCACCTGCAACCAACCCATCTCCTACTTCCTCCCCCATCTCATTCTTCAACATGATTCATTTTCAATTATCTTTATATACAGATCAACTTAGTATTTACTAAGTAAAGATTTCAGCAGTTTGCACCCACACAGATACACAAAGTATAAAGTACTGTTTTAGTAGTCGTTTTACCATTAATTCACATAGCACAACACATTAAGGACAGAGATCCTACATGGGAAGTAAGTGCACAGTGATTCCTGTTGTTGATTTAACAATTGACACTCTTATTTATGACATCAGTAATCACACGAGGCTCTTGTCATGAGCTGCCAAGGCTATGAAAGCCTTTTGAGTTCACAAACTGCAACCTTATTTAGACACGGCCATAGTCAAAGTGGAAGTTCTCTCCTCCATTCAGAGAAAGGTACCTCCTTCTTTGATGGCCTGTTCTTTCTGCTGGGATCTCACTCACAGAGCATATGAGCAGTTTTGACAGATGATCAGCCCTTCTAGAAATACTCTCTTCCCTGGTCCCAGAAACACTATAATTTTCTTGTTTTCTTAAACCTCAACTGCAGTTCTTTCCTTTGTAGGACATTTTGTACCAAACTCTAGGTATTAGAATGTTCCATAGCTGAATACTCAGATCTTTACCTCCATTTGCATTGTGTCCTTAGGGCATTGCATTTGGTTCTCATGTCTTTTGACTCCATTACTTATTGCCACACAAATTATTTATACAATATGAAACTACTCTTTGAACATCAGAGTCACAAAAATGTCCTCTCAGGGCCAAAATCTGGGCACTGGATCAAGCCTTAGATACTTTACTTCTGATCCAGATCCTTGCTAATGTGATGGAAAAGCAGAAGATGGCCCAGGTGCCTGGGTCATTATATTCACACAAAAGAGCCATTTTGAGATCTAAGCTTCTAGATTTGCCTGGCCTGATCCGAGCCTTTGCAGCCATTTGCGAAGTGAACCAGTAGATGGAAGTTTCCTTCTCAAGTAAATCATTAAAAAGCATGTAATCAAATCTGCTCTCTCAATATTTGCCCTGGAATATCTAATAATCATCTTAAAACTAAACTCTGGATTTCCTCCCTAGATTTACTCCTACTCTAATCTTATTTCTTAAATTTCAGTGAATGGTTTTCCTTTCTTAATGCATAAAGACATTGAAGTAATTCTAGACACACAGACAAGCCATTCTCTTTCTCATATCTACGTATCACCTAATCAGATTTATTCCAGATTCAAAATGCTTATGAAACTCAATTAGTTCTCATCACCTCTACTGTTCCCATTCTGTATGGCTTCTACTATCATCATATTCTCCCAGCTTGTGCCCCTGCTACATTCTTAACAACCTATGATCCATTTTCCAAATAGCAACCAAAGTAATTACATTAAAGTGTAGATATAGTCAAGTTGCTCTCCTCAAAATTCTTCAGTGGCTTTCAGGCCATTGGAAGAATCTTTTTTTTTTTTTTTTGACAGGCAGAGCGGATAGTGAGAGAGAGAGAGAGACAGAGAGAAAGGTCTTCCTTTTTGCTGTTGGTTCACCCTCCAATGGCAGCTGCGGCTGGCGCATCTCGCTGATCCGAAGCCAGGAGCCAGGTGCTTATCCTGGTCTCCCATTCGGGTGCAGGGCCAAAACACTTGGGCCATCCTCCACTGCCTTCCCGGGCCGTGGCAGAGAGCTGGCCTGGAAGAGGGGCAACCAGGATAGAATCCGGCACCCCAACCGGGACTAGAACCCGGTGTGCCAGCACCACAAGGCAGAGGATTAGCCTGTTAAGCCACGGTGCCAGCTGGAAGAATCTTAAATCCTTATTTATTACCCACTGATTGTATCTCTAAGTTCCTTTTCTAAGTCATGGCCTATCTCCTTTCCCTCATCTTCTGTTACACTCATCAATTAACTTACAGTTGCCCTGGTCTCTTTGACACTTCTCAATCAGCCTAAGGAAGCTATTGCCCCAATTCCACTGCACTTACCAGTCTTTTGCCTAAACCTTAATTCCACTGGATACCAACATTGTGCAATCCTAAATTCATTCAGGCCTGTTCAAATGTCCCCACATCAAAGATGGTTCAGTGAATATTATGTCCTTAACCAAACTCGATATAACTCCAATCTATCTCTAAATGGCTAATTTTTATTCACATTTTGATCACCAGGTCAAGTGTCACTTTCTCTAAGAAGTACACACTAAGCCAGAAATCTACATCAATTTATTTGCTGGTTTCTCCCACAATACCATATACATTTCTCATCATTTATCCAAGTTGGCAGTTATTCATACATTGGCATGGTTATTTTCCCTTTATACTAGATCCTAATATCCAGTAGATAAACAAATGTCCAGCACCTACCTAATTTAGTTCCTTTGCAAATAGCAGATGATTAACAAATTTGGGGAACTAAAATATGGAAGACTAAAAACCACTAAATAAATGAATGATTGAACATCACTATATCCCCTAGTCCAACAAGTACAAAGGAATAAACTGTGAGAAATGTGAGAGCCTAATAAATATGTGGCAGTCTTTTAAAATTAGGAAGAAACGCAGTCTTTAAAGATTCATGCAAGAAAAAGATGAAGCATAACCTTTTGCTAGACTACATTTACCCCCCAACACACCCATGTCTGGCATGCCTGCCTTGTCTGATGTTCAATAAAGCCAAGTAAAGAAGTAAACCAAACTATGGAGAGGTCCAGCAATTGCCTTGAGCACCAAGAAAGTACTTTCTAGGTAGTTGGAATTTCCTGCATGATAACAATATTTTCTTTACTTGGTAGCCTTGGGCTATAGGTGATCAGCTTTATCTCCAGAATAGTGAGAGGCTAAGAGCAACCATGTAGGCAGTCAACTCTGTGATATGACCTGCCCCAGATAAAATCCTGGACACTAAGGCAAAGATGAGCTTCCCTGGTTGGCAGCATACCACGTGAATTGCCACATATGATTTCTGGGAAAATTAGTTTGCCCTCTACCACTCCATTGGGAGAGAAGTGTGATAGACCACAAATGTGAGTACAACAAATTTCAGTAAGTTCTATGAGTCTTGCTGGTATATTATTGAACCTGAGTATAATCCTGGATATTCCTAAACTTGTAGTTGATGCTAGAAGTGAGGGTAGTCTTGTGGTTCCTGAAGTCTACATAAATACACCTAACCCAAGTGGTACTAGAAGAAGGATGACGTAGATAAATGAACCATTTTGCCTTTCTTCATGTTTCTTGCAAGTTAATCATGATCCTTAGAATCTATGTCTTAAAATATATTCACATTAGGGCCTCTCTCATTTCCTTAAAAATCATAAATAAGAATTATAAAAATAGTTTTACTTCCCTCAAAAATGACAATGATATTTAAATGTAAAATGCAAAAAGCACAATTCTGTTTATAAGATGAGAAGTTAGTGTTCATTATATTTTTATTACGATGGTTTTCCTCCTTTCTCCTTATCCAAAGAGTTGGAATTACCCAAGTTTCTCCCCATGACCTTTGTAGCCATGACTTTTAGACATTGGCCAAAATATTTTTTTTTTCTTCTGAGACACAGTTAGATCCTATTTCCCAGGTTCCCTTATAATTAACTGTTATATTGTTAGACAAAATTCTAATCAAGGAATATTAGCAAAAGTTCCATCTTTGAGGCATTAAATAGTTATACATGATTTCTTCAGTACTGGCTGACTGGAGAAGAGCCTCTGGGATGATTTTGGGAGCCTACTGGAAAGGCATTACTATAGAAGACTGAATATTTTTACATGGGCCCAATAGACCACCTAACTTCCTAGAATATTCTTGGTCCATTTTATATGGGTGAGAAACAAACTTCCTACATTGAGCTATCACACATTTGAATCTTTTATTTAGTATAACCTGGTTTATCCCAGATAATGCAGGTCTCTGTTCTTATTTTTTCTGGTTTTTCTTCATTGTATCAACTGCAAAATTACTTATTACACTTTGGACAGTGTGCCTAATCTATAAGGCATGTTTTCTTCTCAGAACTCTTAAACCTCCTTATTTGATTTATAGAGTTATAAATTTAATTCTTCAACAAACAGCCATGACTCTCCTGCCTTGCTTAGAATACTGGGAGAATTCCTGAATTTATAAAATAGAACTCAAATTCACTAGCAACTGGGCATTCTTTTAGGGATTTAAGTTTATGTTTAATTTCTCTTAATAAAATTCATATATTTTATTCTATATTTTCCATTTATGATGTTATGCTTGCTCCATTCCACTCTTCTTATCTGGGAACACCTTTATGCTGCTTCTGTACACATCCACCTTGAAATTCCATCCCAAATAGTATATAAAATAACTCTTTCACTGCTTAATAAAAATATTTCATCTGTCCTTGGTAGTACTGAGAAGTACATATACTTATATACATTTGTATAAGTAGATTTATTTACATTATAGTAGATTATAGCAGAGATTCACTCAGATATATATAAATATAGATCTAGATATGACTCCTTGCTCACGTTCTCTGAGAGTCCTTATAAGTGTCATACATCAAAAGGTATCTGGAGTGTTACAGATTGAACAGCACTTATGAAAGAGTATACTCACACTAGAAGCAAATGCTACACACAAAATGAGAACACTACCTTATAAAAATGTTTTGAAACAATAAGAATGATAAGTATGTATCTTACATAAATGTCCTTACAAAATCAAAAAAGAAAAAAAGTGGATTTCCTCTCCCTGACAAAACTGTCTTGGATGATTTAGAGTTGCAATGTTGAGTGCACTTATTGCTACCCAGTGCCTAAACTGCAGCTAGCATTAACCAAGATGTGCTGTCAGTGTGAGGCTCACAACAGACTGGAAAAATAATAAAATTCCTCACCAACAATTTTTATAATAAGTTGAAATGTATTTTATTTGGCTGAAGAAAATGGCATTAGAATATCTTTACCTCTTTTTTTTTTTACTTTTTTAATATGACTACCAAGAAATTTATAATTACACCTCACATCTGTTTCTACTGGAATCACCTGCCTGGTGCTAGTAGAACAGACATAGATACCTGTCCCAGACCTTTGAAATTATAGTATATCATTTCTTCCAGCATTAGAGTAATTTAACTTGAAATCCTCTCTATTTTGGAAAATAAAGGAACAGTGAGGGCCATGGAATCATGGTAGACCAGCCCCACTGCTAGCATAGCTGGCTAAGGCCAACACTGTCACTGATTTACCATTCTTCTTTCTTGATAAGCCTGACTTACTTTTTTTAAATAGGATGGGGGTGAAGAAATATATGGGCAGAACTTTTGGAAATGACACTCAAATCTGATTAAGAGGGAGGACCTAAAGCTTGAAAAGAAGGCATAGATCTCCTAGGACTTACATATGTGTACATGCACATACACATACACACGTACCTGCTCCTTCTAGCTTTTCATTCATGGTTTCTCAAGATAAAATGATATCCCTTTCTTTATACATTTTTTATTATATTTAAGGTATCAAATTCCATGTATTTCATATATACAGATTTAGGAATTAGCGATGTTTCTCACTGTGTTTCTCAAGTTTTTAAGACAATGCATTATGAGTAGCAATATTATGGAGAATCAAAGCAAACAGTGAGAGGCCAGCACTGTTACCAAGCAGGTTAAGCTACTGCTTAACTGGCATCTGTTGTTGGACTGCTAGAGGCCCAGCTTATCTGCCTCCAACACAGCTCCCCAGTAATAGGCGTCGGAAAGAAAAAAGGATTGTTCAAGGTCAAGTACCTGCCACCCATGTGGGAGACTCAGAGTTCCTGGCTCAAGATGTGCTATCAATATGAGGTTCACAACAGACTGGAAATAAATGATAAATGAATTTAATGAGTTTGTGGGAATGATCAATGTTTTAAAAATCCATTAGATTACCAAGTACCAGAAAGAAAGAAATAGACAATATTAAAAGTCAATAGGCAGAGTAGACAACAAATATTGACAGGAGAAAAGGGAAAAAATGATTAAATTATGTTATATTTTTAAGTACTATT
Source organism: Lepus europaeus (assembly GCF_033115175.1). Lineage (NCBI taxonomy): Eukaryota > Metazoa > Chordata > Mammalia > Lagomorpha > Leporidae > Lepus > Lepus europaeus. The sequence continues at coordinate 821,036 of NW_026909276.1, forward strand.
CCAATCAACATTAAAAAGTAATACCAATGACCCAACAGAAAATGAGCAGAAATATGAGGGAAACGAAGGCTCCGGAAGTGATACACAGAACTGTACTCACTGAGGCAGGGTCGGCCAGTGCCAGGCAGGATCCGCCAGGGAGAAGGACGGGGACCCAGGGCGAGGCCACGGGTGGCAGGAGCTCGGAGGTGCGAGCCAGGGCCGGACACTTCTGACCTGAACCCAGGCCTGTCCCTCCGTTCCCATCCAGGACCACCTGAAGTCAGGGGTCCTGCTGTGGGGGATGCTGATTGGCTCCGTCCTTTGTGACGTTGCGTGCACGCAAGGCCGGTAAACTGTGCAGTCAGGCATGGTGCCGTCCACGCTGCGTCAGCGCGCGGGGCCTTGACGTCACAATCGTCTTAGAGTTCCGGCAGAGTGAGGTCCAGGGAGACAGCTCGGCCGCCGCGAGGGTCCCTAGCGAAGTCGGGCTCTGCCTCTGTCCACCTTCACTCCCCGGGGACGCTGGACACCTAGGGAGCCGGACGCTGTGACATGGTGAGTGTGTGGGCCTGGGGTCCCGAGAGGGGAAAACGGAGCCGAGGGCCGGGAGGACGCGGGCCCGGCACCGTGGACTCCATATTGGCGTTGGCACAGGGCTTCCCTCGGACCCCCAGACCCGTGGGTTGGGGGCTCTGCCGGCACCCAGGACCCCCAACGTCCTGCCCCTTCTCTGCTCCCGGGGACTTCTGGGCCCCGGAGCCATAGCGGGCAGCTGTTTGGCGGCAGCTCCGCATCTCCCTGATTGTGCAGTGGGGTCTGGGTTGTCACTAGGGAGAACGCGGGCGCTGTGTATGCGGTTATGCATAGGCGCTGTGGGTTTCTCCTCCCTTCCCCACACGGACCTGGTTCCCCTGAGATTTCTAAATATGTCGACGCAGGGTCTTTTACAGGGCGCTGGCCTCTTCACGTAACTGTTTCTGGGATGTCTCCATTTTCTGTTTGCAGTAAAACAGTAACATAGATTGAGTAAGGTAGAAACAGAAGTTTTATTTGGCTCAGAGTTTTTACCGAGGTTTTAGAAGGGCAGGAGGCCCCTGTAATTTGGTACTGGGGTATCATCTTAGCCCTTACACTTCTTCCTAACAGATGCCATCTATATTTGCACTTTCAAGATAGAAATTTTAGCTACTTAAATTTGTGTGTGTTTTAAAAACGATTTCTGTTCCATGAAAGCCTTCCCAATCCCGAAGATATGTCTAGTTTACTAAGTTATTTTGAATTTATATTTTAATATAGAAGTTTTGTTTTGGTTGTTTTAATTTTTTCAAGAATGTCAGAGTATGATTGACACAATTTGTGCGTATTTAAAGTATGTAACCTGATGTTTTGCTATGTGAGGGGATTTTAAAAAGTTATGGACAATTCACATTATCTTTTGATTACATTTTTCATAAACTTTCTGGAATCCTTTTGTACGTATATATTATGAAATGATTAGGACAATCTAACATATCCATCACCTTACACCCCTATGTTATTAAAGCATATGTAATATATTAGCAAGTTTTGAGTATGTGATGTCATAATCATCTAGTTACTGTGTTGAATATTAAGGTCTTGGGTGTTAATTTATCTCACAGCTGCAAATGTGTGTTCAGCAAACATTTTCCCATGTCCTCACTCTCAGCCCATGATAACCACCATTCTGTCCTGTGATTAAGTGTGACTTTCCTAGACGACACATATGAGTGAGATTGTGTGGCATTTATTTTTCTGTGCATTATTTCAAATAGTCTAATATCCACATTCATATTTTTGGATCCACATTCTAATAAAATGGAAGAATTTCCTTTTTAAGGTTGGCTGTGATTTCTCTATGTGTGTGTGTGTGTGTGTGTGTCACATTTTCTTTATTCATCTGTTGACAATGGGGTTGTTTCCATATCTTTTTCTTGTAGATAATACTGCCTTTAATGTGGAGATATGTATGTATTTGAGATACTGATTTGATTTCCTTTGTACACATATGCAGTAGTGGGATTGTTTTGTCATATGTTCTATGTTTAATTTTGATTGAAGGCCTACACGGTGTTTTCTATATTGGATGTACCAATTTAGTTTCTCACCAATAATTTTTATATTCCATTTCCTCCCTGGTTCAATGTTAGCTTTTCACTTTTGGATAATAATTTTAACATATATATATATATATATATATATATATATATATATATATATATAATGATAACCATTGTCGTTTTGATTAGCATTGTAGTCTTCATTAGCAGTTTTTGAGCCCCCTTTCAGTTATCTGTTGACTATTTGCATATATTCAATAGAAAACTGATCAATCCTTTGTGTGACTTTTATTACAATATTTGCTTTTGAGTTGTCTGTGTTCAAACTCAGGCTTTCCAACACTTTCTTCCTTCCATTCCTTGCTTTATCTGTTCTGTTTTCCCTGTCGTATGCAGAATATTTCTTAGATTTTTTGCAGACTTTGCTTTTTCACTTGTGCTTTTAGTGTCATACCTAAATAATCATTGTTGAGAATAATATCAATGAATCTGCTTCCATTTGTAATGGGTTTTATATTCTCAGACCTTTTATGTAAGACCTTCAATTCATTTTGAGTTGACTTTCATGCCTGGTGTAATATAAAGATATTATATTTCAGTTTTCGGCATGTAGATGTCCAATTTTCCTCTGCTTCAGATGTGGTCACTGAATAGTGTATAGCCACTTGGTAACTGTGGTGTTACTTGCTGGTCCCAGCATCCCCAAAGATGTGCCTCTAACTGGGCAGGATCCATGCAGAAACTCACAGTGCAGTTTATCCCTAATCTGCCTTGTCTCCCAGACCCATTTGCTGTGCTCTGTTTCTCTTCTCTGTCTAGACCTCAGATGTGAGCATGCACAGAGAGAGACATGTGAAGTGGTGTGCAATGTTGGGGAGAAGCAGAAACTATGTAGTAAAGGGGCTGGGCCCAGAAGACTCTGTCTCCTTTCTCTGAAAGCCTTGGATATATGGAGGCACTTCCAAAATTCATCGAGGGACTGACATTTGGCACCTGTTATAACCCTGCTTAGTATGTCCACATTCCATATATGTGTGCCTAGGTTACAGTCACAACTCTCAATTCCAGCTTTCTGCCAGTACTCACTTTTGGAGGGAGTGATGGCTGAAGTATGTAGGTCCCTGTAACCACATGGAAGACTCATATCATCTGGGAAGCAGAACTGATGGGGTCCTCCATGTAGAGTGGATGCACATAAGGTGTTTCTTTGCTACAGTGCGTGTTGGTGATGTGGAAAATAACACACTCCATCATGAACTTCCTTATGTCAAACAATGATGCACAACAGAAAAGAAGGCCACTGAGGTATTTAGGCATTTTTTAGTTATTCTGTGCAGCTGCCATCCCCACAGGGAAGGGGCACAACTGGAATAATCCCACTCTGACCACATGGATACAAGAGGTTTATTTAAATTTTGAAAATTAATTTTATTCACATTAAAGGCACAGAGATCTCTCAACCACTGTTCTCTCTCCAGATATTCACAATACCTGGGATTGAACCAGGTTGTGATGTGAAAACATCAGGTTTCATGAAGTGAAGATCCCAGAACTCAGTATGGATGGCACAGACCCAAGTATTTGAGCTATTATCTGCTGCCTCCTAGGGTGCGCTTTAGTAGGAAGCCGGATTGGAAGTGGAGTAGACTCAAACCCACACACCCTAATATAGGATGTGGGTCTTGAAAGAGCCGTATTACATGCTATTCCCCGATGCTCACTCCTCTATTATTTTAAGAGGTCTCCTACAGCAGTCCAAACCAACTCTCCTGGCCCTGATGGTTATAGTTCCTGAAGTTTAGCTGTGCAGACCCTCAACACCCTAAAAAATACCCAAGCATAACCACCCAATGGAGTGTTCACCACAGCAGCTTCCTGCTGTGCTTGTCACTCAGAACTGTGCAGCTAGAGGTGTGCGTGCCATCAGGTGCTGTTTTCTCTGACATCTCTTCATCCATTTGCCACATGCTGGTACCACACCTGGCCATCCTCATCAAAGTGATCACTGCTGGATGCCATGCTAAAGGGAGATCCCAAGTTGTCTCATTTCAGGTAAACCTCATGTGTTGTTTCAGACACTCCTTGGCACTTATGTGACTCATCTTCCCAGTCAGTCTCCATAGCAGGTCCCTTGGCACAGTAGTTCATGCGTTCCACAGACATCTCTCTGTGTGACAGTCACCTGTTTATGGGGCTCATAGCCTAAATAATTCTGACCTCTTGGGCACTGAATCAGGTATTCATCAGTGTGATGAACTAACCCTGCTGGGTCATTGGCAAAAAGGAGGACAAGCCCTTAGTATACCTGCATGGTCAACATATTAAGGCAGGACTCTTCTTTTACCATAAACCCTGGTATTGGTCCTCCCCACTTCTCACTTACCATTTCTGATCCTTGGTTGGCATGGGCACTCTGGAATATCTCTTATCCACTGAGCCTAGTGCTTTGTACAGATGGGGTATGCTGACAAGGAGCCTGCACATTTCCTCAAGCCCCTCTGTAGCATCAACACTCAAGCAGGCCATAGTAGAAGTTGCTTCATTTAATCACCACATATCGGAAGCCTGTGTTCTGAAATTTGTATCTATAGCTTGCCAATCTTGCCCCTTGTCAAGGCTGGAGAAAGAGGCATACTTCTGATTGCCACAACTTAAGCAAAGTCATACCTCCTTTTACCAGTCATTGTCAGTATCTTCTAAGATGCTCAGATGCCTATGCCTTAACTTTGCATTATTGATGAGGAAACAATATCTTTTCTGGTGTCTGTGACAGGTTTCATTCACTTTTACATTTGAAGCCAATGATACAAATGAAGCTTCTGAGGCACAACTCAGTAGTCCACCACTGGTTCATTGTCTGTGTTGATAGTATCTGTCTGCATCTGTGGCATCCATTCATGACACTGTCTGGTTGACTTCCTTCTGAAAGTTAACCAAGGGGCTAGTGCTGTGGCACAGTGGCTGAAACAACCGCTTGCAGTGCTGGCATCCCATAAAGGTGCCAGTTCAGGTCCCAGCTGCTCCACATCCAATCCAGCTCTCTGCTATGGATGGGGAAAGTAGTACAAGATGGTCCAAGTCCTTGGGCCCCTGCACCTGCATGGGAGACCCTGAAGAAACTCCTGACTCCTGGCTTTGGATTTTCTTTGGACTGTTGCAGCCAATTAAGGAGTGAACCAGCAGATGGGAGCTCCCCCCGTCCCTCTGCCTCTCCTTCTCTGTATAACATTGACTTTTAAATAAATAAATAAATCTTATTTAAAAAAAGAAAGTTAACCAAGAGGAATGTGCACAATTAGGCCTCACATTTGCAATTGAACTCTTGGCCTTGTCAGAGTGGTTATACTATCATAGGTGCCACAGGATTGTGAAATTTCAGTCTATTGTATGTCTTGCCTTGTACCATATTGTAGAACCTTCTCTCCCTCCCCTGTGTATGGCCTCTCTTCTCCTCTCCCTCTTCATTTCAGAGAAAATGAATAATAATGGAATCTTTGGAGACAGACTTAAGAAGCACAACATTAGCCTTATTACCAACTCACTGTAGAATTATATAAGTTATTTAAACTTTACACTTTCTAAGGTCATTTTTCACATCTGTAAAATGGCCATAATAGAATTATTTCATTAAGCTTTTTATGAGAATACTCTAATAAAAGGTGTGCTGTGGCTTGCAGCCAACATGACTTCTTCCTTATTTTGCCATCTGTCAGTAGTGTTAGCTCTTGATGGTCTTCCTCTGAGTCCCTTCCTAGATATTATCTCCCATGTCAGCCATGGTTCTGTTCTTCTGATGGATACTATGCCAAAGTACTGTTTGGTGTTCAAAGTCTTACCTTTATCTCAAATTGGGCTTTTTCTGAATGGGCATTGGGACCTCAGATGATCTTGTGAGATCACTTAAGGCTTCTGTTGTGATTGCAATGTGGCTCAACTTCTAATTTGCTGATTCTGCTCTCCACTCCAGCCAGCCCTTTCCAATAAGTCTCCTGAAAATTGCTGTGTCAAAGTCTTTCTCATCCATGGAAAGATGTTTTTAACAATACTAGATGCCCAATAGATTGTTGTTGTTATTCCTTTATTTATGTATTTGAAATCCAGAGAAATGGGGAGAGCAGGAGGGAAGGAGGGAGGGAGAGGCTGGAGCTGCACTAATCTGAAGCAATGGCCAGTGCCAGGCCAGGCTGAAGCCAGGAGGCAGGAACTTCATTTGGGTCTCCCATGTGAGTGCAGAGGCCCAAACACTTGAGTTATCATCTGCTGCTTTATCAGGAGCATTAGAAGTGAGGTAGATCAGAAATGGAGCATCCAGGACTCAAACCAGCACCCATATCAGATGTGTGCACTACATATGGTAGCTTAACATGCTGCACCACAGTGTCAGCCACTGTTGTAACTCTTTAGAGAATAAAATAACTGATTTCAAGAGATTTTCTAACATATTCCCCACATACTCGCACACACACACACAAACACGCACACACACAGAGAGAGAGAGAGAGAGAGAATTCAAATCTATAGTTGAATCATGAGTCAAGGGAATAAAAATACTCCAAATTCTAAGTAAGAAAAATGATTAGATTTGACTTTTTAAATGCTATTTTTAAAGTGTGTTCTAATTAGCCTACTCCAGTGAAAACAGAACCTTGTTATTTAATGATTGATTCTCATCTGATTCTCTTAGATATAATTAAAAAATATTTTATTTGAAATTCAGGGTAACACACAGAGAGACTAACCTTGTTATGTAATGATTGAGTCTCATCTGATACTCTTAGATATTATAATTTAAATAAATTATTTTATTTGAAATTCAGAGTAATACAGAGAGAGGAGGAGAGTTAGAGAGAAGCAGAGGGAGAAGGAGAGAGAGACAGAGAGAGGTCTTCCATCCACTGGTTCACCCACCAATTGGCTACAATGGCTGGAGCTGTGCCAGTCTGAAGCCAGCTGCCAGGAGCTTTCTCCAGGTCTTCCCTGTCAATTCAGTGTCCCAAGGACTTGGGCCATGGACCATCCTCCACTGCTTTCCTAGGCCATAGTAGAGAGCTGGATCAGAAGTGGAGCAGTCAGGACTAGAACCAGTGCCCATATGGGATGACAGCACTGCAACTGGCTGCTTTACCCATTATGCCACAGTGCTAGCCCCAGTATACTATATTTTTTAAAAAAAAAATTTGCTCTATTGCTCTCTTTTTAAAAAAATTATTTATTTGAATGGCAGATTTATAGAGAGGCAGAGATAGAAACAATCTGATTCACTCACCAGATTGCTGCAACATGTGGAGCTGCACTGATCCAAACCCAGGATACAGGAACTTCTTCTGAATCTCCCACGTGGTTACAGGGGCCCACATGGGTATAGGGTCCCAAGCACTTAGGCCATCCTCCACTGCCACCTCAGGCCAATATTAGAGAACTGAATAAGAAAAGGAGCAGCAGCCAGTACTTGAACTGGTGTTGATGTGGGATGCTGGCACCACAGGTGGAAGCTTAACATCCTACCTCAAAACCCTGACCCCAACCAGCCTATTTTTACAGGTTAAACAAAAAAATCATTTTCAAACTGCATTGATTTGCAAGAATGTGATAAAGTAATTCTAGTGGCATTAGGGTTAGATGTTTAATATTTTGGTAAATTTTCCTGGAGAGAGTGCATGCCTTCTAACATTGTATTAGGAAGGAAAGCAAGTTGGGGGTGACAACCATAGTATTATGTAATGAGTAGAAGACAACTTTCCTGTTTGGTTCACCCTTTTGAACAGCCTGACATGGAATGGAAACTGCTCAATTATTTGTTGAATGAGTAGAAATATCCAAGGAACCTGGAAGATATGAGAAAACCCAAAGCCCATATTTTTTTTCAGTGGTTTACTGTATACCCAGCTTTGGCTGCAAGCTATGGGAGCCAGTGCTGTGTCTAAGAATACTGATAGCAGCAGCAATTTATTGTGCTTCCTGTGAGCCAAGCATCCCTCACACATTTGTTTTTCATCCTCGCTGCTACTGTGTGAGTTGGACACAGTAGTTTTATTTTACCTATAAGGAAACTGAGGCCAAAAGAGGCCAAGCAGCTGGACAATATACAGTAAGGTATACCCTTAACTCCTGTGCTATAAAGCCTGCTTGTCTCATAAAGTGTGCTTTCTTGTGGGAAGTAAACATAATTAGGACAATTACAAGTTAGCATATTGGGGATAATTGTGCTGTATGCCTCATTTGCTATGTATTTGTGTGCTACCAGCATTGCATAAGGTTGGGGGTTTTGTGATGGTTAAGTCTGTGTGGTCTGGAGTTAGATGCCTGGATTGTACTCATTCCTGTGTGTAAACCTGGACATGTCCCATGCATTTAAACATTTATTACAATTTCTTATGAAGTGTGGATGATAAAGGCACCTACCTCCTTATTGTGAGGGATATGTAACTTGTGTAAAATAATTCAGTGTGTGGTAAGCATTGCATCTCAGCAGGTTAAGCTGCAGCTTGGGATGCTCACATCCCATATTGGAGTGCTGGTTTGAGTGCCAGCAACCACCATCCAGCTAGCAACTGATGTACTTGGGAAAGCAGTAGAGGATGGCCCAAGGGCTTGAGTCCTGCCCCACCTGTGAGAGGCTTGGACTGAGTTCCCGGCTCTTGATTTGGCCTGATTCAGTCTTAAAGGTGGGCATTTAAGGATAGAACCAGTGGTTGGATGGTTTTTCCCTCTGTTCTCCCTCCCCACCCTCTCCCCCATCTCTCTTTACTGCCTTCTTTATCTTTTATTTTGCCTTTTAAATAAATAAAAACAAAATGATTCAGTGTCTGACAAACTGTGGTTCTCATAGAATGTAAGGTTTACAAAGCCACTGATTTGCATCAGTTTTATTCATCTATCCTACACATCTCAAATGGTGCTTTAAAATAGGTAAGCAGTAAGGGTGAATGAATGGGTATATTTTAATATGTAAATATCTAGGTCTAGTTACATTAGAATGATCCTTATTCTATTTTTCCATGTTAAGCAAGATTGGGAGGACTGATATGGGGCAACATAAACCCAGAGGCGGAGGGGAACCAGAAGGAATGGAGAAACTTTTGCAAAGTGAATCATTGGAAAGTATTCTGGCTAAATAGCTCATGTACATGTTTTCTCACTAGTTTTAGGATGAGTATACTCTGTATGTTTGTCTTGCTGATCACAATATAATGTGACACAAGGGTTGTGGCAATAGGACTCCATTTTAATGTTGATCTTACAAAGCTGTTTTACAGTTTCTTAGACTTAACACTGAATTCCACCTCACTTGCAATTTTCATTAGAGGGTTGATATGGAAGATTTCCATACCTCTCAAGAAAGAGTAACACTGACATGGGAGGCCAGGTGTATCACTCAAATCATCCCAATCATATTTCTCAATGCTTGATCTAACCAGAAAACTGTGTTTGCTTAGCTTTTTGGTAAAGTTCATTCATAAACTCAGAAGTAATTTATTGAAAATAAGTGTGTCTGCCCATGGCAGTAGTGGAACAAGTTTAGTCCATGAATTCAGTCCTGCACTTTAGGAGTTTGTAGGCTTATTGAATGAAGTAGGGGGCATAATATACTTTTATTTAAAATGTATGATGGCTTTTGTACTTAAAATATGTTCTAGTTCTTTCATGTTAGTTAATTGACATTAATTCTTACTTTGTACCCTTGGAACTGCATTATGGAATATTTTCCTTTCATATTTCAGAGTAAATTTCACAATTCTCAAAGATAGTTTTGTGATTCTGGTCATTGCTTACAACATGTTGCTGTAAAAATAATAGAATGGTTGCAATCTCATGGTTTTATTGACTGTGGGCTTGGGAGATTCCAAAAGGGAGGAAAGAATAAGTTGAAACTCTACTGATGTTTCTTTTCATGGGAGCATTGCACAGCGTAAAACCACTGCCGCCCAAGCCTTCCTCAACCACACACCTCATTCTACCAGTCTTTTTTTCACATGTTCTATGATTCCATTTATACTGAAAAGGCAAATATATATGAAGAGATAGCAGTTTCTGACTTACATGGGTCTGCCGGGTAAAATTGGTAAGATTGGAGAAAGACTTCAGAAATGCTTGTAAGAACTTTTGGAGTGATGGGAATTTCCTAAAGCTGGATTGTGGTGATGGTTTCCACCTGTCTACATTTACTAAAAACACTGGACAGTACTGTTAGAGTGCATGGTTATTTTATGTATATGATATACACAAACTGCTTTATCTTTCTAAAAATTAAAAAAAGTGTATGCATGGCCTTTTTTTTTTTTGACAGGCAGAGTGGACAGTGAGAGAAAGAGACAGAGAGAAAGGTCTTCCTTTGCCATTGGTTCACCCTCTACTGGCCGCCACAGCTGGCACACTGTGGCCAGCGCACCACATTGATCTGAAGGCGGGGGCGAGGTGCTTCTCCTGGTCTCCCATGGGGTGCAGGGCCCAAGCATTTGTTCCATGCTCCACTGCACTCCTGGGCCACAGCAGAGAGCTGGCCTGGAAAAGGGGCAACCGGGACAGAATCCAGAGCCCCAACCGGGCCTAGAACCAGGTGTGCCAGCGCCGCAAGGTGAAGGATTAGCCTGTTGAGCCAAGGCGCTGGCCATACATGGTCTTTTTACCTTTAACAGAAGAGAGAATAATCAATGTTTTAATTTTATCAAGGCAAGTAGTACAGAATTTCAAATCATATTATATAATATATGTAACATAATATCTAACAATACTAGATATGTACTGTCTATATGATAATTTGCTTGATCCAACCTGCCTATGAAGTAAGTACAATAATTGTCTTCATTTTACAGATGAAGGGCACTCATCATGGTTTTATATTTTGCCTAAAGTAATACACATTGTAGTTGGTAGAGGTAGAATTTGAATCCTAACAACCTCTAGAGTCTGGCTGGCAATATCTGATAGGATGATACCATGGATATGCCATGCATTCTTCTACCTCAGAGATTTTGACTTTCCTGTCTCCTTTAGAAGAACACACTTACATTCCTCTCTTACTGTGATAACTTTTACTCATTTTGAAGTGGAGTATAGCTGTCTGTTTTCTGGAGTATTTTTTTTTTTTACCCTCTTGTTACAGGACAGCTTCTCACATTATTCAGTGCCCTTGCAACTGAACTCTGTCTTTCCTACCAAGCATCCCTTATGTTCACACCATCATGTGCTTATTGACTGCCCATCTGGAAGGCATGACAATAACAGTCTTACTCCGCACTCATGACCAGCAACATGCCTAGTATCAAATACTTACTGTTTACCCAGTCTATCTTATCTGTACTTGTGTCAAGCAGGAGTTAGTGAACAAGTAAGTTTAATGCTGGTTGTTAAATGCTATCTGTGGATCCCTTATTTGTACCAAACCCTTAAATGTCATTTTCTTTTTTTTAAATTCAAATTTTTATTTGAAAAAATAAGGCTGAAGTGAATATGGATATTTAATATGGTTTCATAAACTCTTAATAATTATTTTCTTGGGAACCAATAATGAGGAATGTACAGAAAAGTCAATATTTCTATGTTACTAGTACCAACCCTGGATTTTAAGAAGTAAATATAATTTTTAGACCATTAACTACATGGAAGATTACTAATATCATTACGGGAGCAGTTTCCTTCCCCTCATCTCTAACTTTTATATCACTTATCTTTCTCTTCCTTACTAAGACCTGGCAGTCTTCTGACAATCCATGCTAACAATTCAGCCATAGCTAATTCATTAACTACAGAGATTCTGTGTCCATGCTGCAGGATTTCAGAATACCTCACCACATTTGATGTTACACACTACACATTCGCTGTCCTGATATCATGATTATCATGAAGGGGAGGCAATCTAGAAGAGGAGGGCAATTCCAACGTGGGATAAAAAAGGGACTACAAATAATCCTCATGGACAATCAAGAGCACAAGGTAGTGAGTAGCTCTGATTTCTACATAGGAGTTTCTCAAAAAGAAACAAAAGAAAAGAAAAATTCCAGGTCTCCCCCCCCCAGAATGTGACTTATTTTCCTTATACAAAGTAGTATAATAAAATAAGCTCCACTCTGCACAACAAGGATTTATGGTCACATAAGGCAAGTTAAGATAGAATGTTTTTCTGTGCCCTTAAAGCAATACACTATGACCAGATGTCATGGACCCTACATAGCCTTCAAAAAAGCCATCCATTTTCTCTGATTATTGTGGCACCATCCCAATTTGAAGGGAAATAATACTTAGGCAATCACTCATTGAGTTTCCCATGAATTTTGGCATTTATGGTGCCACAAACACAACTGCCATGAGTATGACAACTCTCTGACAAGCACAAATAAAGCAAACTGAAAAGAAGTCTGTATAAGCAGTACAAGGAACAATGAAAAGTGCTGACCTATAGGAAAATGAATAGAAACTTTGTATGAGGACAACAAAGATTGTGTAAACTATATACCTTATTGGAGTAGAATGAGAAGGCCATGCCAAGGTAGCCACTGGCAAGTGAGCGTCAATTAGTCAGGAATTTCTTTGAAACCCACCTGGCTTTAGAAACTGCCTGGCAACAGGCTGTGATTGGATGGATTGGAAACTGCCTGGCAACAGGCTGTGATTGGTTGGGGCATAGACCGCCCCTTGACCAGATTGGCTGGTCTTGGCTATATAAGCTGTTGTACCAACTGTAATAAACGAGTCTGCGGGCTGCTCGCCTCAAGCCTGCTTTCACCGGACTCCCGGGGTCTGTGTGTTGACTCCATGCCTCTTGCTCCCACCACGCTGCTCCTCTCAGAAATGAACCCACTGCAACATTGTTGAGAAATCAACGGCAACATTTGGCGCGCCAACGTGACTGAGAAAGAGACAGCGTGTCGGACTCGGTGAGGGCCCCCCTGGATTTCGGCAAGTAGGCCCCTTGGTGTTTTGTGTGCTGTTCAGTTCTGTGAGGGTGAGCACAGAACCCCCTCCTACGCCCCTTCCCTTGTCCTTGTCCTCAGTCTAAGTGACCCCAGGTTAGCACACACCGCCCTGAAGCGTACGTCACTTCTCGGCTCCTCCTTTTACTTTCGGTTCGCCCAGCGAATTCACATAAGTGACTGATCATCCCAGAATTCAGAACCAAGTCATCTTCCCTCACTCAAGAGAGGTGACGCTCCAGAGACACCGTGTGGGTATACGGCCTTGACCTAACGAATCAAGGAACTCCCCCACTAAGCACAGGACATACGTATGATCTGATACACCACTATCTGTTTGTCTAACGTAGGGAAACCTCCTGCAAAATGCCATCCACAGCTGTGGTGCTAGGAATTTGCTTTGTTATGGCAGCAGTACTGTACGTGTCTTTGCTTTGGCTAGAGTTGGCATACTGTGCCGCTCTTAAGCGCTCAGACATAGGAAAGATACCCCCCTCTAAGAATCCTGTGCAGATTATCAAAGATAGTGAATCTGTGAGTGATAGGAGCCTGACACTCCAGGTCCCTGTCTCACAGACAATGGTTGATAACTTAGGGAGAGAGAGCTCTGACAGTGAAACAAACAACATAGCAAACAATGTAGCAACGCCTAGTCAGCCACCCCCCACATACCTGTGGGATGAACTAAGAGGACTTCTACACAATAACTCACGCAATGTCATCCCATCTGCACCCAGTGAGGATCCCCACATTTGTGGCAGTTCTTGGGCACCCCAAGCTCTCAGGACAACTGCTAGATCCCATGCCATCAGCATGTTTGCTGCTAATGTCGAAGTGTACGCAAAATTCAGGACCTGGATTCCAACGCCTGTAAAAAGGCTTCTACTAACCAAAGGTCGAGGATATGCTTGTGTCTTTCCAGAGAATGCAGAACAGCCCATTTGGGTACCAGCCAGAAACATCAAGCCTGCAACTGACAGCCAACCAGAACCAGCTGAACAAGACAGAGACTCCTCCTTGTTAGCAGACGCACCTGCCCTATCATCCTACCCTGAGAAACTGCCCAACGCCATATCTGTTACTGTTTTGTACCCCACTAGCTCTGGTCATCCACTCAAGTGGCCCACAGCCTGTGTGTGGTCATGCCATTCCTGATAACCATTATTCCTCATTCCTACCCCTATCTGAGCAAGCAATCCTGTGGTCTCTCGATTTGAGCGCTGGTTAGTCAATGACGGGTAAGATCCCCTGGGGGACGACCTAAGACAGGCACAGCTGCGTACGGAGACCATATGGAAACGGGGTCAACAATGGTATGGCCAAGAATCATGCCTCCCATTGCTCAAAAATAAATGAAAAGGGGGAAATGTAGTGGAATGAGAAGGCCATGCCAAGGTAGCCACTGGCAAGCGAGCGTCAGTTAGTCAGGAATGGCTTTGAAACCCACCTGGCTTTAGAAACTGCCTGGCAACAGGCTGTGATTGGTTGGGGCATAGACCGCCCCTTGACCAGATTGGCTGGTCTTGGCTATATAAGCTGTTGTACCAACTGTAATAAACGAGTCTGCGGGCTGCTCGCCTCAAGCCTGCTTTCACCTGGCTCCCGGGATCTGTGTGTTGACTCCGTGCCTCTTGCTCCCACCACGCTGCTCCTCTCAGAAATGAACCCACTGCAACATTGTTGAGAATTCAATGGCAACACCTTATATCTTAAATTAAGGACACACTAATGACCCTCTATAAAATATAAAGTTTCCTAAATGCTCTCTGTGGTTTATAGATTTCTTTTACAGGCCACTTCTCCTATAAAATTATAGCAAAAATAGTTCAAATTATTTACCATCATCTTAAATATCCATAGTACTTGTCAATTGCATGCCACTGGATGAATCTACTGGTCATTACACAATTTAAAAAACAGTGAAAAACATTTGGGGGAGGTGGCTAGGATATCTAACATGTTATATTTTATGGCACCAGGAAGAGAAGAAGCTAACCTAAAATGAAGCAAAACCTTTTAAAATTTGGGGTATTCCAAACACTAAAATGTCCATGTTCTCTAAGACTAAAAACGTAACTTATTGAAATATAACACAGGAGGTTCAGATGAGTGCCCCATGATGGGAACTCAGTGTTTCATTAAATGTCATTTTCTACAATAAAAATCAATTCAAATAGAAAAATAACATATAGCACTTTTAGTTGAGATATGCAGTATAACTATATAACTTTCTTAATTTGGAACAGGTCTATATATTCATGAATTATTAGAAAAGGGTATTATCTTGCATATTCAGAAGAATGAAAAGCTGTAATCAGGGCTGGTGCTCCGGCTCAATAGGCTAATCCTCCACCTTGCAGCGCTGGCATACCGGGTTGTAGTCCTGGTCGGGGCACCGGATAACGTCCCGGTTGCCCCTCTTCCAGGCCAGCTCTCTGCTGTGACCCAGTAGTGCAGTGGAACATGGAACAAATGCTTGGGCCCTGCACCCCATGGGAGACCAGGAGAAGCACCTGGCTCCTACCTTCATATCAGCGTGGTGCATCGGCCACAGCATGCTGGCCATGGCGGCCATTGGAGGGTGGACCAATGGCAAAGGAAGACCTTTCTCTCTGTCTCTCTCTCTCACTGTCCACTCTGCCTGTCAAAAATAAAAATTAAAAAAAAAGAAAATCTGTAATCAGAAATGGCTTCCTTTCCCAGAATTTTATTTATTTTTGAATTATGAAGTAAGAAAATTTTATTGCAGTAACTATATGTGGATATGTAATAAACATATACACACAAACACAAATGTGCATTCATACACAAACACACACACACACAGACACATACACAAACATATACAAAGATATACACATACATACAGTAAAATCATAGACACATTACAGCTTCATCCTTAGAGAATTTCTGGGCTATGGCTTGAGAATTTGCACTTAATTTCTTTTAAGATTTATTTATTTGAAAGAGTTGGAGTTACAGAGAGAGATATACTGCATCCACTGGCTCACTTCCTGAATGGTTGCAACATTCAGAACTGGATGGATCCAAAGCGAGGAGCCAGGGGGCTTCTTTTGGGTCCCCCACTCAAGTGCAGGGGACCAAACACCTGGAATATCCTCAACTGCCTTTCCAGGCCATAGCAAAGAGCTCAACTGGAAGAGTGGCCAGGACACAAACCAGTGCCCAGATGGGATGCAGGTACTGCAGGCCGAGGCCCAGCCTACTACACCATAGCATCAGCCCCCTGACACATAGATTTTTACACACATTTATATCTATCACATACACAAATGAGACTATACAGATTCATTTCTGTGATTTTAAATGAAAAGCTAACACGTGTATTTACTAAGTAATCTTATATTTAACACTGCTGAGTACTTACATTTCTAGCAATTTAATAAATTAGATAATCTGAAAAAGTTTTAATTACAATTCATTTAGCACATTGGAGTTAAATACATTAAATATGCTTTTAAAGGCATTGCTGAGTTTAAAAGGTTTCTCTGGAGTGAGAGAAAAGGAGTGAGGGCATTTGGAGCAGCAGGTAAGCTGCCTCTTGGGGCACTTGCATCCCATATCTGAGTGCCTGACTTTGAGTCCTAGCTCTGTTAATATGCACCCTGGGAGGAAAAGGTGATGGCTCAAGTACCTGGGCCCCTGTCACCCATTTGGTGACTCCAGCTGAGTTCTGAGCTCCTGGCTTTAGCCTGTTCTAGTCCCAGCTGTTGCAGGCACCCAGGAAGTGAACCAGCAAATAGACGATCTTCCTCCCTCATCTCTCTGTCAATCTGCTTCTCAAATACAATGAAAATAAGTAACTAAACTTTTTTTAAAAAAAATGATAACAGGAAGCCATGGGGAGAAGCAGTCTTCTTTTTCTTTGTTCTCTTCCATTGCTAAGAGGACTGGATTTTACCAGCCATATGGAGGCCTGTGGTTTCTGGGCTTTAATGGGAAATGTGGCAGCTAATAAAGCCAGGAACCTCAAATGGCTACATCCTCAGTGAAAGTGTGTATGAGGAAATTTCACCTGCCATTGGAAGGAGATAATAAGGGAAATTGTTCATTTTGGCTTCTCCTATCAGTGTTTAAAGCCTCTCTTAAGAAGTTGAAATCTCAACTCTACCTTCAAGTTCTTTAGGCCCATTATTCTACATACATATTTGTTTCCCATTTGAATTCCATTTCTGACAAATTTTGGGGAATTCCTTCATATGATTTTTTAATGAGTCTCTTTTACAATTACAAACTGGCAACCACTTTGGTGCATTTTTGGTTATTTTCCCCAAATTTTCTGCATCATAAGTGTTTTTTAACTATTTTTTATTTATTGGAAAGGGAGAGAGAGAGAGAGAGAGAGAGAGAGAGAGAGAGAGAGAGAGAGAGAGAGAGAAAATACCTTTCATCTGCTGGTTCACTATGCAAATGACCATAATGGCTGAAGTAGGAGGCAGGAGCATCTTTCCATATCCCCCATATGGGTACAGGGGCCCAAGAATCTGAACCATCTTCCACTGATTTCCCAGGTCACAGCAGAAAGCAGAAGTTGGGCAGCCTAGACTCAAACTGGTGCTCATATGGGATGCTGACTCCATAGGTGGCAGCTTTACCTATGATGCAACAGTCTTAAATAATTGTTGTAGTAATTTACATTTCCAGCAACAGTGTATTAGGGTACCCTTTTTCCCACATTCTAGCTAGCCTTTGTTATTCTTTAATTTTGGATGAAAGCCATTCTAACTTGTGTGAGGTGAAACCTCACTGTGTTTTTTTTTTAAGATGAATTTATGTGAAAGTCAGAGTTACACAGAGAGAAGGAGAGGCAGAGAGAGAGAGAGCGAGGTCTTCCATCTGCTGGTTCAATTCCCGGAAAAAGGCGTTTTCATTTGCTTTGCCTATGTCTTAACAGGATCATTTGTTTGTTGTTGTTGAGTTTCTTAAGCTCTTTATATATATGGAATATTAATCCTTCATCAAATAGAAATTTGCAAATATTTTCTCCCATTCTGTTGTTGCTGTTTTCTCTGTAGGGCAAAACCTTCTTAGCTCAATATAATCCCATTTATCTGTTATTTTTGTCTTGATGTTCTGTGCATCTGGGTCTTAACCAAGCAGTTTTGCTGATGCCAATCTCTTGAAATATTTTCCCTATGTTTTCCTCTAATTATTTGATTATTTCAAGTATTAGATTCAGATCCCTGATACATTATATGTTGATTATTATATAGGGTGTAAGGTAGGAGTCTTGTTCCATGCTTCTAGACATGTTAATGATATTATTTCTTCTAAATAGTGAACATGGAAGACTTCAATTTTTTGTCTTCTATTTTTTCCTTACTGTTTTGTAATTTTTATTGTACAGCTCTTCCACATACTTTGTTAAAACTACCTCAATGTGTATACATGTTTTGAAGCTATTGTGAATGAGTCTGAACTTAGTTATTTGTTCTCATACATGAAATTCTTTATATGAAGCCTGTTTTTGTTTGTTGATTCTATATCCTGCATTTTTTCAAAACTCTTATGAGTTCCAGCAATCTCTGTGTGGAGTCTTTTGGTTCCTGTATGTATAGGATCATTTCATTTACAAACAAGAATAATATGATTTCTTCCCATCCCGTTTGCATCCCTTTGATTTCTTTTCCTTGAGTAATGGCTTAGCTACAATTCCCAGAATTATATTGAGTATGAATGGTGAGGGTGAACCTACTGGTGTGCTTCCAGATTTTAGTGGAAATGTTTCCAGCTTTCCCCTATTGAATCTGATGCTGGCTGTGAGTTTGTCATAAACTGCCTTGATGGTGTTAGTGTGTAAATTCTATGACCCTTTTGTTTAAGTTTTTTTTTATACTGAATGTATTTGCATTTCATCAAGTGCTTTATTCACAAGTAATGTGATAATCATATGATTTTTTTATTCTTCAGTTTCTTAATACGATGTATCACATTTATTGATTTGTATATGATAAACCATCCCTGCACACTCAGGCAGTAAATCCCACTTAATCCAGGTGAATGATCATTCTGATGTTGTCGAATTCAATTAGATAGTATTTTGTTGAGGATTTTTGCATCAATATTGGTCTACAGTTCTCTTTCTTTTTTGTATATCTGTTTCTGGTTTTAGAATTAAGGTGACACTGTCCTCATACAAGGAGCTTGGGAGGATTCCCTCCTTTTTGATTTTTTGAGTAGTTTGAGAAGAATCAGAAGAATTAGAATTAGTTATTCTTGGCCGGTGCTGCGGCTCAATAGGCCAATCCTCCACCTGTGGCGCTGGCACACCGGGTTCTAGTCCCGGTTGGGGTGCCAGATTCCGTCCTGGCTGCCCCTCTTCCAGTTCAGCTCTCTGCTGTGGCCTGGGAGTGCAGTGGAGGATGGCCCAAGTCCTTGGGCCCTGCACCCGCATGGGAGACGAGGAGATGCACCTGACTCCTGCCTTCAGATCAGCGCAGTGCGCCAACCACAGCGCACCAGCTGCAGTGGCCATTGGAGGGTGAACCAACGGTAAAGGAAGACCTTTCTCTCTGTCTCTCTCTCTCTCTCTCTCTCACTGTCTACTCTGCCTGTCAAAAAAAAAAAGAATTAGTTATTCTTTAATAGTTTTGCAGAATTCAACAGAGAAGCTATTGGTTTCCTGGATTTTCATTGTTGGGAGGGTCTATATTACTAATGAAATTTCTGTCTTGGTTTTTGTTTAGGTTTATATGCCTTCATGAGCTGGAACTGTTGTGCAATGGGTAGTACATTGGACTTCCATATTACTTTATGACTCAATTTTTGTAAGTTCTATGTGCCCAGAAATCTATTAATTTCTTGTTCTTGCCATTTTCCATCAATAGTCCTGTTGTTTGTTTTGGAGTTCCATTGTACTTTTACTCAATTCTCTCCCTTCAAATTCTTGATGTGACTATCTTTCTCTGTTTCTCTGTGTAGCACATCCTTAAGTATCATTTGTGGGGCTGTTTTAGTGCTGACAAATTCTTTCAATTTCTGTTTGCTTTGAAAAGCCTTTATTTCACCTTCATTCATAAATGAGAGCTTTGCAGGGAACAATATTTTGGATTGGCAGTTATTTTTAAGTACTTGGGCTATATCTCTCTATTATCTCCTAGCTATTGGTTTTCTGAGGAGAAATTAGCTGTCAGTCAAATTTGAAATTCTTTCAAGGTAATATAGTGTTTTTCTTGTGCACATTTTAGGATCTTTCCCTTATATTTTACTTTTGAAAATCTGATTATAATATGTTGTGTTAATTTTTTTTTCAGGAGTTCCGAGTGCTTCCTGTACTTGGATGTCCCTGTCTTTCTCCAAATGAGGGGATTGTTCTGCTGTTATTTTACAGAATAAGCCTTATAATCAATTCTCTCATTCCACACCTTCAGGAACTCTTCAGAGATATATGTATGGATGATATTTTCCCATAAGTCTAAAACATTGTCTTCAGTTTTTGTAAATTTTTCTGTTTGTTTTTTCCTGAGCTATTTCTAAGGAATTGTCTTCTAGCTCAGCTTTTCATTCTTCTGCCTCAACAAGTCTGTTGTTAATGCTTTCCACTGAATTTTTTGGTTAACACATTGAATTCTTCTTTCTGATATTTCACTTTGATTTATATTCAGTATCTTCATATGATACCTTAATTTCTAACTGATGTCAGGTACAGATTTCCTTAACTAATATATTTGCTTCTCTGTGCTTTGAGTAATCTTGTGAGTATTGTTTTGAACTCCTTTTTTTTTTTTTGACAGGCAAAGTGGACAGTGAGAGAGAGAGAGAGACAGAGAGAAAGGTCTTCCTTTTGCTGTTGGTTCACCCTCCAATGTCCACCGTGGCCGGTGCACCACACTGATCTGAAGGCAGGAGCCAGGTGCTTCTCCTGGTCTCCCATGGGGTGCAGGGCCCAAGCACTTGGGCCATCCTCCACTGCACTCCTGGGCCATAGCAGAGAGCTGGCCTGGAAGAGGGGCAACCAGGACAGAATCTGGCAAGCTGACCAGGACTAGAACCCGGTGTGCTGGCGCCACAGGCAGAGGATTAGCCTATTGAGCCACAGCACCGGCCTTGAACTCCTTCTCAGGCATTTCATTGAACTTTTCCTCTTCACATTCTAGTAGTGAAATGTTGTGTGAATAATGTTTTGTTCCTTCTTCATCTTTCTTGTATTTCTACCTTCATTTTAAGCATTTATGGAAATGCTTGGTTTTCTCCTTTGAGGGATTTTATTTTTGACATTTGCTTCTATGATTTATTGGAATGTCTGCTCCTTCACATATACAGTGGTGTGTGCTTGGTGGACCAGGCAACTCAACACAGATTGGTAGATCTTCTGTACTGTCAGCAGGGGTAACATTATGATCACGTTGGCTGGTGTGCACACAGCCTGAGTCCTTCTTTGCCAATATTAACACTCTCCAGGGTGAGTCCTCAGTGCCTATGTACTCACCCAAGCAGGTGCTTGAACTACATAAAGATCTGTGGTCTCCCCAGTGTGAGTGCAGGACCTCTGTGATGACCTACTCCAGGCACTCAGAGAACTCTGAGCCTCTGAAGCCAGATATAGTGATTGCACTAAGATATTGCCACACTCCACACTCTATTGCACAATCACAGAATTCTCAAAGAAGCATGGCTCCTACACTAACAGAGAATAGGGGATCCACTCTCAGCCCAAGAGTCTCTCCCATCCATGGAGAGAGGCACAGTATGACTAGAGCCATCCACATGCCTAATAGAAGTTGGTTGGTGCTGTACCTTTTTGGTGGGTGCCCCACCAACAGCATCCCTGCAGAACACACTGACATTCAATGGGGGCCACAGATTCATCCTTCCTATATATCCTTCCTGTAAGTGCATTTGGGCTGCAACAGTCTATTCACCTTATGGTGCCACTTACTTACTGTTTACTGAGCACCAGTGTGTGGTGACATAAGAAAAGCAATGTGCTCTTCCTTCATGGGCTTTGGCAGGCACACTCAAGTCCCCCTATGCATGCTCCAGTCCAAACTAAAAGTCAGTGGGGTCTGGGAAGCTCTCCCTAAGGCAGCATTACCAATGGCATGGGTTGTCACAGTTCCTCTCACTTTGCTTCTGGAAAATGGTGTCCTGAACCCACTGGCTGCAGGAGTCACTGGCTGTGTCCTGCTCCCTATTATGTGATTGAACCATCTCTGCTGCTCCATGGTGTGTCTCTTCTTTCTGTAGAATTTCTACAGCAAACTTCTCTCTAACTGTCCTCTGGGAATGCAGTTCCTCCCTTTTTATTCTGTTACATTCCCATGGTCTAAATCAGCACAGCTTTTTCCTATTCAGCCAGCTTGCATCTCCCCCATTCTCTTCTAATCACAATGGTCTGGGAAAGTTCCTGGATAGATGAAAGATGCAATCATCAGAGAGTTAGGCATTTTTGAGACTAAAATTTTGTGTGTAGGTACTGTTTAAACTTTTGTAGAAAATCAAAGGTGCAAGTTGTAGATCTCAAATCCACAGAGATTTAGTTTTCTTTTCATAAAAATTGTGGCTCAGAAATATCATACAAAGCTCTTCAAACTCTGGTGAAAATGATAAATTTCCTTCAATTTTGATGAAAAATGAGATTAAGGATCTCATGGAAGAATATTAAATTGTTGTTTTCTGGGGCTGGTTTTGTGGTATAGCAGATTAAGCCACCTCCTTTTAGGCCAGCATACTCTGTGGACACTGGAGCAATATCCAGCTGCTCCATTTCCTAAACAGCTCCATGTTAATGGCCTGGGAAAAGCAGCAGAAAATGGCCAAAGTATTTGGTTCCTGAAACCAGTGCAGGAGTTCTGGAAAAACTTTCTGGCTTCATCCTGGCCCAATGCTAGCTGCTTCAGTCATTTGGGAAGTGAACCAGTGGATGGAAAATCAGTCCCCTCCCAACATCCTCTCTCTCTCTCTCTCTCTCTCTCTCCCTCTCTCCTGTTGTTTTCCTACTGCTCAGGCATATGGATACATGTGGGGGTGTGGTAAAAATTGATATTTTTAATAATTTGCCCTGAATAAAATGAGGAAAGGGAATATCGTGTTATCAGCCTGGATTAATAAAGGCTTCCATAGTTGTAAGGAGTCTTTTGGGGATTATATACAGCAAGTACATTGCCTGTTGCCCAGTGGGAAATTATGAAAGTAGGCTATGAGAAAACTTGTTATGATCTCATTCAACAAAGAAGACTTATCCACTATTTTTGGGACTTACTGTTTAGGAGTCTGAGAGACAAAAGCAGGGAAAGGAAGAGGGCTGGACACTTGCTGAATTCTTGACTACTTGGTAATTACTAATATTCACAGACTCCTTTATTCATTTCACTTGATGCTATTCCATCTTTCCCTTAGTTTGGGTGGTGGGGACCACTGTTCATCTTGCTCAACTTTGTAAATTCCATTTCTGGATCATGTTTATAGAGGTCAATGATTAGAACTGAGGGTATTTGCCTTTTAATGAAGGTTTAATGAAGCTAGCAGATGCTGCTTTTACACAGTCCTCTTTCATGGACACACATCTTTTTCTTTAGTAGCTCACTTGTGATAAAATTCATCGTGGATCTTTCTATCACTACATTCCTTTCTCTGGTTCACTGATGATGATCTTGCTCCTCTATATGGTGAGGAAAGTGAAAGAGTCTGAGAATCTGGGCCTCCTAAGAAATCTGATATGGCTGCAGGTCCAGCATCAGATATGCTGAATTCTTAGTGCAGTGTTCATGTCATGAAACAATGCAGAGACCCATTTGGAAGTTAAATCAATGATAACATCTCTGATGTTTCCTTGAGAGCTCTCCTTTGGTAGTCATTGGTAGTTTATTGCTCTACCACCTGCTCAAGCATACTTACTCCCAAAGAAGCAAAGTTTTAAGACTTTATACTCGGAAGAAATACCTTGGGAGCTGTGTAAGTGCAGACTCCTGAGCCTACTTGAAGCTTAACAAGATCCATCTGATTCTGATCTAGGTCCTTCTCAGACCACACTTAGGTACTACAACATAGGGAAAGTCTCACTCCCTTACAGAGAGCCAGAAATAACCAACACAGTATCACTCATCATCAAATTTGAGACCCTTTTCTGATACTTTTGATGGGCAGCCAAGAAATTGAAATTCTCTTATGCTTGATAATATTATACAGTTCCCAAGGTGATTCACGTGTTCTTCTTTTTATTACTGGTCATTTTCTCTCCATGATGCTCTGTCTCTCCCTTTCCTTTGCTCAGTGATGATCATTTTGCTTTGATAAAGCACCTTCTTTTAATTCTTATTTTTGTATATGAGATCAGGCTTGACTATCTCAACCTCTCCTCATCCAGTCCCTCCTTTCTGATTAGAATCCCGTCAGGTCTCACCTTACAAACTTAAAATCTCACAACTGTGTGTGTTTTTTTTTTTTTTTTCAGATACAGGCATTGGTCTTTTTCACATTTGTAATTTCTTGGCAGGTGCAAATCAATCTCCCTATTTATAACTCCAAGCTAATGTAGTCAGTCCTCTGCAAGTGTAAATGATTTCCTTAAGAGTAGAGTGGGGTAGGCCGGCGCCATTGATTAACAGGCTGATCCTCCACCTTGCGGTGCCAGCACACTGGATTCTAGTCCCGGTTGGGGTGCCAGATTCTGTCCTGGTTCCCCTCTTCCAGGCCAGCTCTCTGCTGTGGCCCAGGAAGGCAGTGGAGGATGGCCCAGGTCCTTGGGCCCTGCGCCCACATGGGAGACTAGGAGAGGCACCTGGCTCCTGGCTTCGGATTGGCGTGATGCACCGGCTGCAGCAGCCTTTGGAGGGTGAACCAACGGCAAAAAGGAGGACCTTTCCCTCTGTCTCTCTCTCTCACTGTCCACTCTGCCTGTAAAAAAAAAAGAGTAGAGTGGGATAATAGTGAATTTTGGGCTGTAAAGTTGATGCAGTATGTCTTACTGGGAAATGAAGGGAATTCCAATGGGGACCTCATGAGCCTCATTTTCTTACCCTGCTTTTTGTTTCAGTTTTTGTTTTGGTCTCTGCCTACTTGAAAATTATGCCGATATTGGTAGTGTCCAAACTCTATATATTTTTCATAAATGGGAAGACTTCATTCCTATCCTCTAACCTGAATAAGGGCTTACATTTCTGGTCCTAAACTAATATTTTCCTAGAGAAGCCCCTTCAACTTCCTTGTCTTTGGGAAATGCCATACTTTCTCTTAAGAACAGTGTATTCTAACATACTGGAAATGATTTTCAGATGTGGAAGGCTCACTCAGGCATTGTTTTGACCCCACAGGGAATTGTGAGCTCGGTATGAGATTCTGATGTTTTCTTTAATGTTTTTCTTCTTTATTCAAGAAAGCAGCCTTACTTTTTCTTTAGAACAGCGAATCTTCCACCATGTATAACCTCCCACCTCTCTTTTCCTCTCTCTCCTATTATCAGTTTTACTTTATCCTAACATCTATTTTCAGTTAACTTTATACACAGAAGATCAAGTCTATGATTAGTCAAGAGTTCATCAATTCATATGATAAAAGAAAAAAAGTAAAAGAAAAAAGAATAAACTTTCTCTACAGTGATACAGGACTGTGCAAAGTCATTGCATCTCCAAGATAATTTCCTTTCTTTTTTGGAAAAACTTAACTTCAAAGAAGAAGCTAAGAGTGATATATCTTCTGGGAGCACTTAGACATAATTGTAGCTTATGAGACATGAGTATCCTTTACTTAATACATTAAGAGAAAGTAAGTCTTGGAAACAATTTTATTGATAGTTAATGAAGTACCTACAAAAGCAAACAATGGAGTTGGACACATTGGCTTAAATTATAAGAGATTTAATATATTCTACATTTAATACGCTAATATGGAATAAATCTCTGAAAACACTTTTTATTATTAACTCTTCTAATATAAGTCTTTGAGGGCAGAAGTCGTGTATGAGAAGTTAGTGCACAGTGACTTCTGTTGTTAATTTAACAATTAACACACTTTAAAAAAAAGATTTTACTTATTTTTTGAGAGGTAGAGTTATAGACAGTGAGAGGAGAGACAGAGAGAAAGGTCTTCTGTCCATTGGTTCACTCCCCAAATGGCTGCAATGGCTGGAGATGTGCCAATCAGCATGGCGGTGGCCTATTATTATTTTTTGACAGGCAGAGTGGACAGTGAGAGAGAGAGAGAGAGAAAGAGAGAGAAAGGTCTTCCTTTGCCATTGGTTCACCCTCCAATGGCCACCATGGCCGGCGCACTGCAGCCAACGCACCCTGCTGATCCAAAGGCAGGAGCCAGGTGCTTCTTCTGATCTCCCATGTGGGTGCAGGACCGAAGCACTTGGGACATCCTCCACTGCACTCCTGGGCCATAGAAGAGAGCTGGACTGGAGGAGGGGCAACCAGGACAGAATCCAGTGCCCTAACCAGGACTAGAACCCGATGTGCCAGCACCGCAGGTGGAGGATTAGCCTATTGAGTCATGGTGCCGGCCACCTGTGTATATCTTAATAATCTATTCTATGAAAATCCTTCCACTGTGAACCTCAGGTAATTTTTTTTGTTTTGGTGTTTTCATTATGAGGTTATCAACTGCCATAAAATTTTGTAATTTGTTCTGGGAATTTTCATGGACACAGTTTTTCAGAGCCATTTTAGGAGAATATGGACACTGCCTCCTAGAAAGCATCATATTTCTTGGTAACTGTGAATATTTATGGAATTGTGAGATTACCTTTGATTTTTTTGAAAATGTCAGTAGGTTAGTTCTAAATCCATATATCTTACCAGTGTTGTTATTCTAGCAGGTGATGTTGTCTTTGATTTATATTTCATGGAAAATTTTTATTTGTTTTTCTTTTTAACTTAATTACAACAGTATATGTTTTAAATATATCTTATCTATTTGAAAGACAGAGTTACAATGAGAAAGGAAGAGAGAGAGTGAGAGTGAGAGAGAGAGAGAGAGAGAGAGAGAGAGAGAGAGAGAGAGAGAGAGAGAGAGAGAGAAGTCTTCCTTCTTGGTTCACTCCCAAAATGCCCACAAAGTCCAAGACTGGGCCAGACTGCAGGCACAGTCCAGGTCTTTCACAAGGGTGCAATGGACAAAAAATTGGTCTAACATTCAGTGCTTTCCCAGGCACATTAGCAGGGACCTGGATCAGTGTGGAGCAGCCAGGACTCAAATTTGTATCCTTGTGGGTTGCCAGCACTACAGACAGTGACTTTACCCACTTTGCCACAATATCAGCCTCAATAGTCTAGTTTTCAATAGTTTCTTTATATCCTTGTCATTCTATCATTGCTACTAAAAATTATTTATTTATTCTCATAGTAATCATAATATATTTTATTTCATAACATCTTTTTTGTTTTTGCATTTGAGTTTATAGCTAACACCTATATATCTCTTTTTTAAAAGATTTTATTTATTTATTTGACAGGTAGAGTTACAGACAATGAGAGGGAGAGACAGAGAGAAAGGTTTTCATTTTGTTGTTTCACTCCCCAAATGGCCACAATGGCAGGATTTTCGCCAATCCAAAGCCAGGAGCCAGGTGTTTCTTCCTGGTCTTCCATGTGGGTGCAGGGGCCCAAGCACTTAGACCATCTTCTACTGCTTTCCCAGGCTATAGCAGAGAGCTGGATTGTAAGAGGGGCTGCCAGGATAGAACTTACACCCATATGGGATGCAGGTACCTCAGGCGGAGGATTAACCTACTGCACCACGGAACTGGTCCCCTATATATCACTTTAACTTGGTATTGTAAGCCAGTCTTAGCACTGTGAATGCATGGTCATCATGGTTGGATTTTTCCTTATGAGATCACCAGCTCCAAAAAATATTACAGTTTTTGTGGCAACCATCATGGACATGTATTTTCAGATAAGTCCTAGATTCATCTGATAATACATTCTTGCAGTTAACAAATATTAATTATTTAAGTCTCTTCAAATTTTGAAAGTTTTGATGAATAGTTCTATATACATATTTCCTTTAAGAAAATTGTGGTTAGGAAAGAAAAAATAAGATTATTATTGTAAGTTATAAGGTCTTTGATTTCTCTTTCCTGAAATATACTTTCGTATTCCTTTGTTCAATGTACTTATATTAGTCTGTTTTAGAGTAATGTCATATTCCCTTTTCACACAATTACTGTTTCAACTAAAATTATTCATTTGTTCTCACAGTAATTATAAATGAATTTTATTTCTTCTTAAATTTTTATGCCTATTAAAAGAACCGATTTCATGAAGTTTGTAGATACAATTCCTGGAAAATGACCACAATTTGCCCCCTCCCTCAATTCCCCCTCTTGCTTTCTTTTTTCTTTAATTTTTGCAATAACAATTAAAATGTACTTTATAATCACAGATTTAATGCACCACTAACGACAGTGTGCAACAGGTAAAAAGTAGGAAAACTATTATTCCACAGGAAGATAGAGAAGGTCATAAAAAATGAATATATCATATTGTCAATTTCATTTTTATGCACTTTGTTTATTGTATTTTATATTAACTCCAATATATAAGAGAAAACATACATTGCCTTTTTTGTCACTGGCTTATTTCACTAAGCATAATGGACTCTAGTTGCATCCATTTTGTTGTAAAAGTTGAGATTACATTCTTTTTTATGACTGAGTAGTACTCCATTGTGTATATATGCCATATTTTTATTTCATAATATTTATTTTTTTAAAGATTTATTTATTTATTTGAAAGGCAGAATTACAGAGAGTCAGAGGCAGAGAGAGAAGTCTTCCATCTGCTGCTTAACTCTCCAATGGCCGCAATGGCCGGAGATGTGTCAATCCGAAACCAGGAGCCAGGAGCTTTTTCCATGTTGCCAATGTGGTTGTAGGGGCCCAAGGACTTGGGCCATCTTCTACAGCTTTCTCAGGCCATTAGCAGAGAGCTAGATAAGAAGTGGAGCAGCTGGGACTCAAAGAAGCACCCATATGGGATGCGGGCATTGAAGGTGCTGGCTTTACTCACTGCGCCACAGCACCAGCCCCTCATAATATTTCTAATTCTTTAGTTTTGTCTTTGATATTATGTGTTTTATCTATATATCACTAATATCCTTTTTCAATATGAGACCATCATTTATATCAAAACTCTAAGTTGTCCCTGCAATCTTCATTTACACAAATCTTAAAGCCAACTTCGGTCCCACCAGTTATTCACCTCTTCTTAATGACAATTTTTTAATAACTTTTCTCAATTATTGGGGAACTTTGAATTTTCCTATGATTTTTTAAATACCCAATTGAGTAGTTTAAAAAAAACAATGTACCATCATCTTTCATTTATGATTATTCTGTTTTTTATTTTTTTTAACTTTTATTTAATGAATATAAATTTCCAGTGTACAGCTTATGGATTACAATGGCTTCCCCATCCCATAACTTCCCTCCCACCCACAACCCTCCCCTCTCCCGCTCCCTCTCCCCTTCCATTCACATCAAGATTCATTTTCAATTCTCTTTATATACAGAAGATCAATTAAGTATAAAGATTTCAACAGTTTGCACCCACATAGAAACACAAAGTGAAACATACTGTTGGAGTACTAGTTATAGCATTAAATCAAAATGTACAGCACATTAAGGACAGAGATCCCACATGAGGAGCAACTGCACAGTGGCTCCTGTTGTTGACCTAACAAATTGACACTCTAGTTTATGGCACCAGTAACCATCCTAGGCTGTCGTCATGAGTTGCCAAGGCTATGGAAGCCTTCCAAGTTTGCCGACTCTGATCATATATAGACAAGGACATAAAAGACAGAGTGAGGATAGTAACCAATGATCCTAAGAGTGAAATTTACCAGGTTTGAACAATTATACAGCATTAAGTGGGGAAGAGGACCATCAGTACACACAGGTTGGGAGTAGAGCCATTGGTGGTAGAGTAGAGGTTGTGATTACAAAGGAATGAGGCCCAAGTACACTAGACAGGGTCTAGAACAAAGGACAGAGTCATTATTAGAGGAGCTAAGAAAGGTGCTGTCTAAGCTACAATTAAGTTTTCTGATTGAGAGGCAAATAGAACCTGACAGAAGGGGCTTGATAATAATCTGGTGGGCTTTAGGCCTTGTAAGTTAAGAGGCCCAGACCTATCTATCTCTTCACATGGGGTATATCCTAAGGGAGGTGTGAACAACCTGGGGGAAGGCACTCTGTTGACTTTCATTACTTGGCTGGCCTGGGAGGAGAGCTGGCCAGGTAAAGGCAGGTGGCATCTCTAACAAGAAATTTACAGTTCTGCCTGCAATGTTGCTGACCCTACTTGACCATACCCTCAGCTGCAGTGGTCACTTTGGAAGTTGGGCTGAGTGAAGGGCTTTTCAGCTTAGAGCCAATAAGATCTGTGGCTCTGACCTGGGCATCCTTCGACTCCAGGGCAGGTCCATTTCCAGTGATCCAACTCTTGGCAGAGCTGCCAGGGCTCTTCACAAGCTGACTTCTGCTGAAGCCCAGGCTTACCACATTGAAAGCCCCTGCAGTGGACTGGCCTGTTGGGTCTCCTTGAGGGCAGATCACTGTACAGATCAGCCATTAATAGGCCTGCCACCCATTGCTTCTGATGCCGAGCTTTCTTTTCCTCCTGGTTTGTGTTAAAGCAGACCAGAGGATGTAAGTCAAGGGAGTGCCCGTGTCCCATCTCTAATCTTCTGTGGCCTGAACTACAAGTCTATAGTCACAGGCATGTTCTGTAGTAGTTTTTCTAAGGTAGACAATGCCCATGAGGAAAATTATCTTCTCACTTTCAAACTTTCTTTCCCTTTGGTCTGAAAGGGAGGTTTTTTCTACTTACTGTATACTTCGCTGATGGACAAGTGAATCTAGCTATGAGATTATTATTTAAGTTCTTATTTTGGCTATGCTATTACAGAAAAATGTTAGCCATCTCTTTTATAAGGTCTAAAGATTAAATTGTGCGTCCTACAGATTCCTTCATAATAGAATTAGTTTCCTACCTTGAAGAGAATAGAGAAATGAAAGAAGAATTTGGGCTTAGAATAGAGAAATGAGGGAGCAAGTCCTAGATCGCTTGCTGACAATAGCAATATCACATGAATACTTAGCAAACCATTTCTACCATTAGATAACAACTTAAGAAAACATTTACCAGAAGAACCAATGCCTTCTATAAATTTTAAGAATCATGTATTTGAAAACACCTCTTAAATATCTAACATGGTGTAGTTTGTTTAACCAGTAAACTTAAGCACAACCATATAAAATGTTTTTAGTTTCTTTCTACCAACACGTTTAAATCATATGATACACAGATTCAGGTCACTCAAATTAAAATGTATCTTTGATTGATTTTAGCAGCTTAAATTTATGTACAATCTTATCAATAAGCCATTTAAAGTAAAACTCTTAATAAAATTTCCCCATGTGGACATACAATATGTACACACATGTAACATAGCATAATAGACCAATATAGCAATTTTAATAATAGCTTTTAAAATCTTTAACTCTTTTTCTAGATTGCCAATTGATTTGAATTGCTTTTTGTTTTTGGTAACCTCAGTTAACCATACTTTCTCTCAGTTGGTACTTTTAATATATTATTGGCTTCATCTGTTTACAGAGCCATCCCAAAGTACTGAATACAATAGAAGTGGCTGGAAAAAGTCCATAGGAACCTATAGGAGGGCAGCTAAACACAGAACCAACAACGCTTTAGTTTTATGAGCAGCAAATCATATATAACTGTGGATGACATAAGACTTTAAATCGCCAAGTTTAAAATTATAAACTCATCAACCAACAAGAGGCACTTGCTTACTTCACAGTATTTTTGAAAGCACCTGTAGGATTTTACAAGTATTTAACCCTTTAGGCCTCTGGGGCTTTCTCATTAAGATAACTATCATGTCTAGTAACACAAGATCATTAGACTTTTTAATTCTCAAACATTTGTATTAATAGCATTTTCCATTATAGAAACTTAAAGTTTGGTACCACATCACATCTTGACAGTACTTCTAATATAACCAAATAGCCTGATTAGTTGGTGTCTCTATAAGATGAGCGACATAGGTCCTTCGATTTTTCAGTTGGGCCCAAACTGAAAAAACCAAAATCCAGGATTTACTGGAAATTTTAGAGAGCAGATTGTTTGAAACTTTGATTTTTTGAATGCCTGTGAAGAATGCCAAGAAGGCTCAAAATCCAAAATATCTGGTTGAAATAAGATTCCTTAAAATCATGACATCACATAGACCAAATTTGATCATTGTTACAAGGTGATTATTCAAATCTTTGAAAATAAGCACATATTTAAATAACCCATAGCTCTTAATAAAAATGCAGCTCTTTTTGAACAATTAGAATTTAACAGACATCAAGAGAACATAACAGATTACTTTAACACATTGCTTTAATAGAGCATCAGAGTTTAATTCTATGTCAAAGAGAAATTGAGCTTCCTGTGATCTTTTGCTGTGAGGTTTCCTTCCTTTACCTTCTTTCATATTGGTGACCATGTTTCTGTGTTTCTGTGTGTAACATATCTTTAAGCATCTTTTGCAGGGCAGGACGAGTGGCAACAAATTCTTTCAGTTTCTATTTGCTATGAAAAGTCTTAATTTCACCTTCATTCACAAATGAGAGTTTTGCAGGATATAATATTCTGGGCTGGCAGTTTTTCTCTCTTAGTGCCTGGGCTATGTCTCGCCATTCCCTTCTAGCTTGTAGGGTTTCTGATGAGAAGTCTGCTGTGAGTCTAATTGGAGATCCTCTAAGAGTAATCTGACGTTTCTCTCTTGCACCTTTTAGGATCTTTTCTTTATGTTTCACTGTGGTGAGTTTGATTATGATGTGTCGTGGTGAGGATCTCTTTTGGTCATGTTTATTAGGGGTTCTATGAGCTTCCTGTACTAAGATGCCTCTGTCCTTCTCCAAACCTGGGAAATTTTCTGCTAGTATGTCACTGAAAATGCCTTCTAATCCTTTCTCCCTCTCCATGCCTTCAGGAACTCCTAGAACCCGAATGTTGGGTTTTTTAATAGTATCCTGTAGATTCCCGACAATATTTTTTAGATTTCTAATTTCTTCTTCTTTTCTTTGGTTTGCCTGTTTCCTTTCCTTTTCTCTGTCTTCTAAGTCTGATATTCTCTCTTCTGCTTCATCCATTCTGTTTTTAAGGCTCTCTAATGTGTTTGTCATTTGATCTATTGAATTCATTTCATTATGATTTCTCATCACTATCACAGTTTCTTGTTCCACTAGTTGTTTCATTTCATTTTGATTCCTCCTTAATATTTCATTTTCACGAGAGAGATTTTCTATCTTGTCCATTAAGGAATTCTGTAGTTCAAGAATTTGTTTTTGAGAACTTCTTAATGTTCTTATCAATTTTTTGAGATCACCTTCTTGCATTTATTCGATCTCATCATCTTCATAATCTTGAATTGGGGTGTCTTTTTCATTTGGGGGCGTCATAGTGTCTTCCTTGTTCTTGTTACCTTGGTTTTTGTGTTTGTTGTTTGGCATGTTGGAGATATTTGGTTTCTTCACTGTGGTGTTTTTTCTTGTTACACTATGGCTCTATATTAAGTGGACTGTCTGCTTTCGGTGGCGCCTTAGAGGCTTGAGATGAGTGTGGACTGAGAGCTGTGTTTGCTTCCTCAGGTTTGAGGGTGTGTCAAAGATGACACTCCCAGGTTAGGTGTGGTAAATCTCTCTTTCTTTCTTTTTTTGATTCAAAAGGGAAGTAATTCCGCACAGCTGAACGGAATTGGAGGTAGTTAGCAGGCAAACTATATACCCACAGGAGCCAGAGATTGGAAGCTCTTTCCCAAGGACCACACAGGGAATCTCTGCTGCCCTCAGTGTGGGCTCCAATTCTCCTGCAGTCTCCCACTGGGTTTCCAAGTTAGATGCTAATCTCCTGTTATTTCACCCCTCCCCCCAGAGTCAGGTTTTTCTGCTAGGCTCAGGGCCGGTGCAGACCTGAGGTCTCCTTGCTTATGACGTATGTCCAAAATGGCGCCTGCTCTTTGTCTTGCTCGCCTTTGAGAGGTGAGCGGAGAGAGAGAAACTCATGTCCGTATCGGTCACTTTTTTTTTTCTCTCTCTCTCTCTTCTAGTTAGCCTGGTGAACTTTTCCCCACGGAGTTTCAAGCCTCGTTCCCTCTAGCCTCCTCTTTCCGCTTGCCCGCTGGTGTCTCGGGCTATTGATGTTTGGCTTACCTTGCGTTCCAGCGCTGGTGTGTTGAGTCTGCCACTGGTGTCCCGAATTGGGCTCCCACACTCTCCACGCAGGTCCACTGTGAATCACTAGTTCCAGAAGAGTTTCCTCTGCTGTTTCTTCCCCTACTCTTCCTTGACCCTGCAGTATCTCCACTTTTATTAAAATGTCTCTCCCCCGGACTAATAGTGTGCTACCTTCCTATTCCGCCATCTTGCCGCTCTCCTATGATTATTCTTAAGAAAATGGGATTGTTTTACCTTCTCTTTATTTCCCATTTTAAATGTAATTTTAATGATGTATTTTTTAGCAACTGCCTTTACAATTGTTTGCCATTCTATTATTACTCTTACCAGATTACTCATTTATTCACACAAACTATTCCTTAAGTTACTATGCATACATATTTTCAGAAAAATCTTAAGCTTTCCGATAAGTCACTCTTTTCAGTAATATATTTTTGCTTGTTCTCAATATTTATGAGATTTGCCTTTGCTTTCTAAGAGTTTCAACAGAATATTTGTGTCACTTTTTTTAATTGTTATTCAGGTAAAAGGTGAAATATATCATTTATTTATGTTCCCTGGAAAAGATTTCTTTTGTTTTCCCCATTAAATGCAATTATAATGGACTATTTTATCTGACATTGGTTTTGCACACCTCATGCCTTTTTTTAAAAGTTTTCTTTATTTGAAATCAGAGCTATAGGAAGGGGAGGGAGGAGAAGAGGGAACGAGGGAGGAAGAGGAGAGAGAAAGGGAGAAAGAGAGAGGAAGAGAGAGGGGAGAGAGAAAGAAGAAAGAAGGAAGTAAAGAAGGAAGGAAGGAAGGAAGGAAGGAAGGAAGGAAGGAAGGAAGGAAGGAAGGAAGGAAGGAAGGGAGGGACCATCCATCTGCTATTTCACTTCTCGGATGGCTTCAACAGCTAATTCTGATCTAGACTGAAGGCTAGGAATTTCATCTAGTTCTCCCACAAGGGTGGCAAGGGTCTAAATCCTTAGGCCACATTTCACTCCTTTTCTCAGGTCATTAGCAGACAGATCAGATGTGGGACATCTGGTTCTCATACAGGATGCTGGCATCACAGGTAGTGTCTTGACTATTAAAGCATAAAGTTAGCCCCCACTCTTGTTAACAAATTGCTTATTTTTCTCACAGTGATCACAATATCATTTTACTGCACTTGCATCGCTTTATCATTTTTTGTTTGTACCTTAACATTATACATATCACCTTTGTGTGTCATAGTATCTAGAAACCAGAACCTTCCAATGATAACATCATTGTGATGTTATCAACCCTGTGAAATTACAACTACTTCACAACCTTTATTTCACAATTTTTTTCAGATAAATTTAATGCAATACCTGGCTCTTAACTCTTTATATGTAGCATTTTGCAGATTATGTTGATATTTTGGGGGATCTAAATGTACCTTTTATTCTTGAAAGTAACATACTTCTACATAGTCAAGGCTTTTAGTTTTTTAAAGATTTATTTTAAGGACAGATTGGAAAAGAAAGATGGAGGGGGAAAATTCCATGTATTTGTGCACCCATCTCATTGCCACAAAAACTGGGTCTGAGCCAGGCCAAAGCCAGGAGCCAGAAACTCCATCTGGGGCTTTGATGTGGATGGCAGGAAATGGATTATTTAGGCCAAAATCTATGCCTCCAAGGTACCTTAGCAGAAAGCTGGATCAGTAATGCAGAATAGATTGTACTTCTACCAGGCTTCACAATGTTTGATAAGGGCAAGCCCATTGGCCTAATCCACTGTACCAGAACACCATTCCCCAGACATGCTTCTTTTACTTCTGTGATAGATGGTATGATCTTTGGTATAAATATGTTGGATTTTTTAGCATTCATTTTTAATGCAACAGTAACAATCTGTGCTTCTGTAACTTTATCTACATTAGCTTATTTTTATTTCTCCTCCCAAGTTATTTTTCTTACATTGATAATAATTTGCTTTTCATAATTGCATGACTTTTTAAATTACAGCTATTATCAGGGCCAGCACTGTGGCTCACTTGGTTAATCCTCCTCCTGTGGCTCCAACATCCCATATGGGTGCCAGTTCTAGTCCCGGTTGCTCCTCTTCCAATCCCACTCTCTGCTATGGCCAGGAAGGTAGTGTAGGAATGGCCCAAGTACTTGGGTCCCTGCAACTGCTTGGGAGACCAGGAGGAAGCACATGGCTCCTGGTTTCAGATCGGTACAGCGCCAGCTCTAGCAGCCATTTGGGGAATGAACAGAAAATTCATCAGAAAATTCCCTATTTTACTTTTCACACAATTATTTCCCCTTTCAAATTACACATTACTACTCACAGTAATCATAACATATCTTATTTCATAATGTGTGTGTCCATTTTTATTTGTTAGTAATCACAACATATGTTTTTATAACACGTGCATCACTTTTTATTTTACCTTTCAATCTATTGCTATAACCTGTGTATCACTAACATCCTAGTAAGCCAGTGGTGATACAGTGACCTTGTGCCAATCTTGGTTGGAATTTTCATTGTGAGTTCATCAGCTTATTTGAAGCTCTGTGAGTCCTCCTGGGAAATTCCATGTGTATACAGGAGTCCTAGGCCAGGTGTATTTACTCTTCCTTTCCAATTGACACATGTTTACCTTTTCCAGATTTTTATCATTGGCATTTGAAATTTTCCATCATACATTCTAGACACCACTGTATTTCCTGTAATATACCATGTAACATGGAAAGATCTCACCATGATTTTAGGTACTCCATTTAAAAATGTTTTTAATTTTTTTTTATTTTAAAAAATAGATTTATATATATACAGACAGAAGGAGAGACAGAGGGAAAGAGATGTTTCATCTACTAGTTCATTCCCAAAATCTTCTCTATGCCTGGAGCAGAGCCTATTCAAAGCCAATAGCAAAGAACTTCTCTAGGTCCCCCAAACAGGTTCAGGGGCTTATATTCTTGGCCCATTCGCTCTACTGCTTTCCCAGGCCATAGCAGAAAGCTGGATTAGAAGAGAAGCAGCCAGGACATGAACTAGGACACATCTGGGAAGCCAGTATCACAATGTCGGAGGCCTAGCCTACTATACTACAGCACCAGGCCCTAAGAAATACTTTAAACTTTGTTCTGTTGGACACTTTTTCACCAAATACCTTTATGCCTGCTAATTAATATTACTCCAACTAAGTTATTCAGTTTCACTTTCCATTTTAGAAAAAATATGTTATGGGCCAGTGCTGTGGCACAGTGGGTAATGTTCTTCCCTGAAGCGCCAGCATACCATATGTGTGCCAGTTCAAGTCCGGGCTTCACTACTTCTGATCCTGCTCTCTGCTATGGCTTGGTAAAGCAATAGAAGACTTCCCAAGACCTTGGACCCCTGCACCTATGTGGGAGACATGAAAGAAGCTCCTGGCTCCTGACTTTGGATGGGTGCAGTTCCAGCCTTTGAAGCCACCTGGGGAGTGAACCAGTGGATGGAAGACCTCTCTCTCTCTCTCTCTCTCTCTGCCTCTCCTCTCTGTGTATAACTCTGACTTTCAATTAAATAAATATTTAAAAAAAAGAGAGAGAGAGGCAGCCCCTGCACCCGAGGTTAAGGGCCCTGTTCTTTAAAAAAAAAAAATTGAAAATATTTAATGTAGTGAATGTCCTTGTTTTTGCTATTGTGTCTGAATTTATTGCTCTCTCTCTCTCTCTCTCCCTCTCTCTCTCTTTCTCTCTCTTTCTCTTCTACTGCCTTTCTCTGTCTCTCTAGTATAAATGAGTGCCACTACTATGAATCTATGGCCATCTTGCCTGATTTTTAATTGTGATGTGATCAGGTCACTCAAAATTCTGAAAGTTGTCCGTGCAGCATTCATGCTCACAGTATCTGGGGTAAGTTTAGTATTTTACACCTTCAAATTCACTTATTTTAATCTTAGTTGACTTTTATAATTGCAAAGTTATGATTCACAGAAATTTTCTGAAATGTAGCCATAGATACACTTTCTCTTAAAATTATTAAAGTAGATGGAATGATCTCTGGTTGTTTTACATTCATTGGTTTTTATTTTTTATTTCACTTTTTTTCACAAATTTTACTTTTTTTATTTCACAAATTTAATTATAATTAACTATTTTCACCATATTCCCTCATATCTACTTTTTTATAGAATTTATGGGGTTGTAAATTAATCTACAGTTTTAGAAATTTTTTAAAGCATACTTCTAGATATTAGGATGATTTCTTTAAGTTCATTTTCTTAAGTGATTTGATCACTCGTTGATTCAATGTATTTAGAAAAATTTTTTATATTTATTAAATATAGTGGAATATCTTTTTACAACAAATATTCCTATTTTGACTTGTCACATTGTTATTTCTCATATTGCATTACTAATTTTTTTAAAGATTTTTATTTGTTTATTTGACAGGTAGAGTTACAGATAGTGAGAGAGAGAGAGAGAGAGACAGAGAGAAAGGTCTTCCTTCCATTGGTTCACTCCCCAAATGGCAGCCACCGTCAGAGCTGTGCCAATCTGAAGCCAGGAGCCAGGAGCTTCTTTTCTGGTCTCCCATGTGGATGTAGGGGTCTAAGCACTTGGGCCATCCTCCATTGCCCTCCCAAGCCACAGCAAAGAGCTGTACTGGAAGAGGAGCAACCAGGACTAGAACCCGGTGCCCATATGGGATGCCGGCACCACAGGCAGAGAATTACCCTAGTGTGCCACCGCACTGGCCCCTACATTACTAAATTTTGCTTACTATATCTGTACATTAGTTAAAATATTTATTTCATAGCATGAGCATCTACCTTATTTGGTTTTGAAAAATATTTTGCTTGGCCGGCGCCGTGGCTCACTAGGCTAATCCTCCGCCTTGCGGCGCAGGCACACCGGGTTCTAGTCCTGGTTGGGGCACCGATCCTGTCCCAGTTGCCCCTCTTCCAGGCCAGCTCTCTGCTGTGGCCAGGGAGTGCAGTGGAGGATGGCCGAAGTTCTTGGGCCCTGCACCCCATGGGAGACCAGGAGAAGCACCTGGTGCCTGCCATTGGATCAGCGCGGTGCGCCGGCAGCAGCGCGCCTACTGCGGCAGCCATTAGAGGGTGAACCAATGGCAAAGGAAGACCTTTCTCTCTGTCTCTCTCTCTCACTATCCACTCTGCCTGTCAAAAAAATTAAAAAAAAAAGATTTGTACATTACAATAGATTTGGACATTACAATGATTTTAGGACCTTAGAATTGATTGTGATATCACAATATACTATTTTATGACATCCCCTTGATGATTTACATCACAATTGCATATGAGGACACTGTTGATTTATGATATCACCATTGATTTTGACATAAAAATTGTTTGACAGCATGATGGTATATGGCATCACAATTGATTATGCCATTAAAATGGTCATTTTATTATGTTTCAGTGGTTTGATTATGCTTTCACATCATTGACTTATAACAATGGTGGTTTATCATATCCAAATTGATTATGAATCAGAAACATGATTATGAAATCATGATTCTGAAATAGCACTGATTGCTTTACAACACCACAATATTTATGTGATGGCACGTTTGATTTTGACATTCCAATTTTTTAAAAATATCAGTGTATAAAATTGTTGAGGACAGCATAATTGTTTTCATGACATCACAATTGAATTTTATATCCTTCTGACGTTTATGACATCACAATTGATTATGAAAATACATTGTTTCATTTGTGAAAACCCCATGGTGAACTTATGGTTTAATAATATTGGTTTATGGTATCATGGTTTATTTTGACTTGACAATTATGACTATGGCATTACAATTACATTTATTACAGCAAAAAGAATGGAATTTAGCCTTCCAATGCTAGGATTATTGTATCACAATGTTGGTTTATGACATCACAATGTTTTCATGACATTATAATTGATTTGGAACACAATTGTATTATAACATCAAACTGACAGATTCATGACTTCACAACTATTGCTTATATATCACAATTCTTTTTATGGCATCAGAACAGATTATTACATCCCAATGATTTTTAGAACATCACGATTATTACATAATATCAGTGGCTTATGATATCAAAAAGATGACATTGGAATGGTATTATGACATCACAATAGATATCAATGTCACAACTGTATTTATGAAATCACAATAGCAAGTTTATGACCTCAATTGTATAATATAGTACAATGGTTTTTGTGATATCACAATTATGGCAGTACACTATTAGCTTATGAAATCACCATTTATTTTAATATCATGATTGTTTATGGCACGATAGTGTTTTATGACCTTATAATTGATTACATCACAATGGTAGTTCTTAAATTTGAGAATTTATTTATGTTTGTGTTGTAATAAAAATGTGTTTAGTATTTGTCCCAGAACTCTGGTGCAAGTATATTAAGGGTTCAAATACATTACATCCTAATACTGTGGCTTTCATTTACTAAGAAGACAGAATATGAATTTGATTTATGGATCCAATGAATTTTATATTCAATTTCTTAATTTTGTTAAGAATTTTGACATTGATGGTGTTACTGTGTATATCCAATTTTAGCTCTTTGTTTCCTCCTATAAATTTTACTTTTCATGGTTATATAATCTGAATTTTTGTCATGAGTTATTTCGTATAGTCTCACAATGCCTGATTATACACCAATAGCTTCTGAGTGTACATTTCCCAAAGTCCCCAGGGTGACAGCTATTATCAAAAGAGCTGTAAATATTTGTAGCAAATATGATGCAAACTTCAAATGACTGTTGTGCATCAATAGGAGGATGTTCACAAGAATTTCCTAATGAATTTGGGTTTCTTTCACATGTAATGATTATTGTTCTAAGGAACAATATGCTTCTGTATTGTACATATTGAAGAGATTTTCTTTTCCATTGGTAACCCTAATAGTTCTGATCAGGAAGGTAGCAAGAATAGATTGGAGCTACAGCTAATTTGGAATGAGCACCAGTCTGTGGTAGTGACAAGAGGAAAACAATGGGCATTTCCATGATTTTAAATGTCACATTACATTTTTGAAACTTGTTTACACAATACCCTTTTCTGTTTTAACCCAAGGAAATCAAAAGGAAGCATTTTCTGATGTTGACAGTGTGTGGCATATGCATGAATATCTTCAACAATGTAAGTCTTATATTAGTTGAAGTCTTCATGACCTATTTTATTTTTGCCTGTGTGACTCATTAGTCAAACTTGAAATAATTTCCTCCATGTATAGGACACTGTATCCTATTAGGTACCCCAGTTAAAATAAATTTTCATACTCCTTAGAAAACTATGTAACATAGTATTAAAATCAATATTTTAATTCAAATGAGACCAAATTGAGTAAGTTGACATAACGCAAGTCTCAAAAAAAGAAACGCCATTATTAGAAAAATGTCAGTCTGGATTTTTTTGCTGTTGAGAAAATGTGTTCTTGATGCCAACTTTTCTTTTTTTTTGGATTTTTTTTCTTTTCCACTTTTATTTAATAAATATAAATTTCCAAAGTACAACTTTTGAATTATAGCAATGTTTCCCCCATAATCTCCCTCCTTCCTGCAATCATCCCATCTCCCACTCCTTCTCCCATCCCATTCTTCATCATGATTCATTTTCAATTATCTTTATATACAGAAGATCAACTTAGTATAGACTAAGTAAAGATTTCAACAGACTGCACCCACAAAGACATACGAAGTATAGAGTACTATTTGAGTAGTAGTTTTACCATTAATTTGCATAGTACAACACATTAAGGCAGAGGTCCTACATTGGGAGCAAGTGCACAGTGACTCCTGTTGTTGATTTAACAATTGACACTCTTATTTATGATGTCAGTAATCTCCCTAGGCTACCGTCATGAGCTGACAAGGCTATGGAAGCCGCTTGAGTTTGCCAACTCCAATCTTATTTGGACAAGGCCATATTCAAAGTGGAAATTCTCTCCTCCCTTCAGAGAAAGGTACCTCCTTCTTTGATGGCCTGTTCTTCTGTCTTCTGGCTGGAATCTCATTCACAGAGATCTTTCACGTAGGTTTTTTTTTGCCACAATGTCTTGGCTTTCCATGCCTATGAAATTCTCATGGGCTTTTTAGCCAGATCCGAATGCCTTAAGGGCTGATTCTGAGGCCAGAGTGCTGTTTGGAACATCTTCCATTTTGAGTGCTGTTTGGAACATCTGCCATTTTGAGTCTGCAGTATCCTGTTTTCCATGTAGGATCATTCTCTCCTTTTTAATTCTAACAATTATTTGCAGACACTGGTTTTGTTTATGTGATCCCTTTGACACTTAATCCTATTATTACGATCAATTATGAACTGAATGTGTTCACTTTAACAAGTAAGATGACATTGGGACATGCCACCTTGATGAGATTGAATTGAAATCCTCTGGAACATTTCTAGCTCTACCATTAGGGGTAAGTCTGAGTGAGCATGTGCCGAACTGTACATCTCCTCCCTCTCTTATTCCCACTCTTTTTTTTTTTAAACAGGGATCACTTTTCAGTTAAATTTAAATAACTAAGAATAATTGTGTGTTAATTAAAGAGTTCAACCAATGGTATTAAGTAGAACAAAAAAACACTATAAGGAATAAAATAGTAAGTTGTTCCTCAACAGCCAGGACAAGGGCTGATCAAGTCACTGTTTCTCATAGTGTCCATTTCACTTTAACAGGTTTCCTTTTAGGTACTCAGTTAGTTGTCACCGATCAGGGAGAACATATGCTATTTGTCCCTTTGGGACTGGCTTATTTCACTCCTTGATGCTAATTTCTCAACATCTATTTAGATGCCAGAGTATTATACTCAAATTGTAAAGAAATCATCAAAAATTTGGGAACTAGAGGCACTGGATATACTTACACAAAATAAAATCTTCAAATACAGTGCATATATTTTTGGAAAAGTAAGGAAGAAAATAAATAGTAACCATTGTTAAATAACATGGAAAAAATCACACTTTAATGAATAAGTGATGGCATCTGAGCTTTTCGGGAATCATGGATGTGTGTATGTATTCTCTAAGGGAGAAGTGATGTCAGAGATGCTACCATCATTGGCTATGAATTTCTACTTCTAATACATATTCAGCACAGTTCTGAATATGGCTCAGGCATGGGTTGTATGTGGTTGAACAATAGACAGTTTTTCCTTCTTGATTCTCCATAATAAAAAGATATATTCATGCTTCATCTTCATATTTACAAGTATTAAATCTTTCAATACTGCTTGTTCCTGATTTGTCTGATGTGTTTCTGCTTCTATTTAATGTCATTTGAAAGATTTCAAAAGTAACTTTTACATCTGGTATTGGCATTTGCCCCTATACACAGTGAATGATACAATTAGTCAAGCTATGGAAATCCTTACAGATTAAGAAACCATTTTGGCCATCTGCACAGTGCTTTTCCATGACAGGTTTTCCTGTGACTAGAATGATATCAATTTCAGTTTACTGTGATTGCCTCATTGAAAAAAAAAGGGGAAATTTTGATGTTTTGAATTCAGTTTTCCCAGGAATCACTGAGGTTAATAGAACACAGAGTTTCTGACCTTGAGTATGTTTCTAATTTAGTGGAGACAAAGGTATAGTTGAGATTCTAAACGTGGGAAATTTAAG
The DNA here is from genome assembly GCF_033115175.1 of Lepus europaeus. Taxonomy (NCBI): domain Eukaryota; kingdom Metazoa; phylum Chordata; class Mammalia; order Lagomorpha; family Leporidae; genus Lepus; species Lepus europaeus. Next base: position 864,830 of record NW_026909276.1, read on the forward strand.
TACCTTGCTTTAAGAGGAGAAGAGTGACTGGAATATTTGTGCTTTGCCTATTTGTAGAATGGCCATGGTTATTTTTGTTTCCCAAGCACATTTTACATAAAGTTAGTCAGCTATTCCATGCTGTGGTAGAAGGAGACAGACAGTAACAACTTTTTGGAGCCAGCATTGTGCAACAAGCTATGTTATTGCCTGTGATGCTGGCATTGGAAATGGGTGTTGGATCAAATCCCAGCTTCCTCATTTATGATGAAGTTTCCAGATAATGTGTCTTTGAAAGCACCAGGAAGTGGTCCAAATCATTGGGTTCCTGCATCTGAGTAGAAGACCCAGATCCTGTTCCCGGATTAATAAAGCTTAAGGTAGGGCCAGAAGTGCTTGGGCTTTCTTTTTTTTTAATTCTGGAATATTTACATGCAAATTCTCCCATAGCTTTCCATGGGGTATGTATGGGAGACAGATTTTTGGCTTCGGGCTATCCCAGATTGGACATGGTTACCATTTGGGGAGTGAACAAGTGGAATAAATATTTATCTCTTATCCTTGTCTCTATGCATTTAAAATATAAACAGATGATTCAAAAATAAATACCAGCTTTTTATGTTAGAACAAAGAATATCCATTTGTTGTCTATTTTTACATTTGATAATGTTTGCACTACTAGAGATGGGGCAATTTCATGATTATTTGTATATCAATATATCCATTTTATCTTGTCCAACTTGTCCCTGGCTAGGTAATTCACAATATGCATAAATTTATTCCCTCATAGCTGGGGATAAGGAATTTTTATCTTTACTCTTCACTGTATCAGTAACTGGTTCCAGGATGACACTTGTTCTCTTTAGGGTAAGACTATGTCTTCACATAGGAGAAGACTCAGGTACCTGTAATGGATGAGTTCCCTCTTAGTTATGTTTACACAAATAACCCATTTACACATAAGTGTGTACTCAGTGACTCTAATCACTTGAAAATGGCCTTCTATCTTAACTCCATTGTCTTGCTGATTGGGTCTCTACATGAATTTTGGAGGGAGACATTCAGGTCATACTATTTCCTTAATCTTAGAAAAGAACAAAATTAAGAACAAACCCATAGACATAAAATGATATACTTCTTTAAGTGGAAAGTCCCAGTGCTGGCTGACAGAATGACCATATAATCTGCTCACTATTAGGATAACAAATTTAGAATATTTGTACATTTTAAATAATTACCTATTCAGAAAATTTTATGATAAATTTATATAATAAAGCTTAAGGCAGGACTAGAAGTGTTTGGGCTTTCTTTTTTTTTTTTAGTTCTGGAATATTTACATGCAAATTCTCCCATGGCTTTCCATGGAGTATGTATGGGAGACAGATTGTTTGGATTGCTTCAAGGATTTGGTCCCTTGGAAATGCTGAGTGAACTATGCATTGTACTCCTGTTTTGAATATGACACATCACATGAAGTTACATGTGAAATTTCCAGTACTAGCATCATGTCAGTGTATAAAATGTCTCAGATATGAAAGCTTTTTGGATTTTGTGCTTAGGAATACACAATCTAAAATGTTGAAGCCTTTTACATTGAACTATTTTTACATTTTTGTCCAGAAATATCTAACTTGTTCTCTGTTTGAGTACCAGAGGCCTTAGTCTCTAAATTTTTTCCCAGAAGCTTGAATCACTACTCTATATTGAGTCTGTCTTATTTCTTCCTGGTTTTCATGTCTGGTTTCCTAAATCTAACCATGTGTTCTTAGATACAAATTGGTTCCTGAGCTCTGGGTACATTCCTTCAATCCCCAGTCCTAGTAACCAGACATGACTCTACAACTTAAATTCATTATTCTGTTCCTGGGAGTATTTTCTAGAAAGACAAGATCCACATTTATAGCTTGGATGTGACTCCACATCCTCAGCTTCCACCTTGAGGCTTAGAACACTGTCCCCTGAACTTAAGTTCCTATGTGTGGAATAGTCCCTTGCACTCATAGACACCTATTGTTCATTTCATGCACTGCAGTATGGAGTATCAGAACTGGAACAGTTTGGTATCCAGTGTTAACTCTTATAGGCAGGGATTGGGAAGGTGGATTTTTCCTCTGTGCACCAAATTGGTTCAGCTGAGCAAGGGAAAATGGTAATTTCTCTGTGCTCTTATTTCTTGCTTTTTTCCTTTCCCCACGAATTTACTCACATGCATGTTCAAGGTTACATACAAGCTTAAATTGCAAACTGTGGCCCCATGGAAAAAGGGTCCCCCAAGAGAAGTGTCAATGCCCTAACATACAGCTGTGGGAAGATCAGAAAAAGTAATGAAATGAGACTCAGCCCTTTGGAATCTGATATGTGAATGAGCTGAGAAGGAACAGTACTTGAGGAGGTGGATTGGATGAGCCAGAAGGGATAGAAGGTCTTTTCAGAGAACTGCAAGTTGAAATCATTTCCTTCCTCCCACAGGTAAAATGCCACCAATGCTGCAGCACTTTCCATATGAATTGCTCACATTATTTATGACATCACATGGATGGTTTATTATATATGTTTAGAATATGATGCCAAAATGGTGAATGATATCACAATGATTTATGACTTAATAATAGGTGCTTTATGACATCACACATTTTTTAACATGCTATGGGTTGATTTATGATATCACCATGTTCCATGACATTATGATGATTGCCACAATGGTGAACAATATCACAATGTTTTGTGATACCACATTAGTTAGTTTATGACATCTCTGCGTGGTTTATGAAATCTGAACTATAAATGGCATCACAATGTTTTATGATATCACAAGTTTTGATTTATTACACATGGCTTGTGACATCATGATTTAAATTCTATCACTGTAGTTCACAACATCACAATGGTTATTCTAGTGCATCACAATTCTGAATGTTTATGATACCACGATATTTCATATATGACATCATGAAGTTGAATGACATCACAGTGGTTTGATAATGTCTGAGTGGTGAATGACGTAAACTATTCAGTTTTATCATCTCAATGTTTGTTCATAACCCCACATGGTTGAGTGACATAATTTTAAAATCATGATGGTTTATGACATCAGAATGTGATTGACAAAATTTTACTCCATCAAATGTTCATTTATGACATCACAGAGGTGAAAGAGATCACAAATCTTCATGACATTACAATGTTTGGTTTGTGACCTCACAATGGTACAAAATATTACAAATATTTTTGACATAACTGTTTTAGGGAATCACAATGGTAAGTTTATGGCATTACAGTGCTAAATTATATCAAACTAGATTATTACACCACAATGGTTTAACAGCACAATAATTCATTTATGATATCACAGTAGACTAACCACAAATATTTATGATATCACAATAATCAGTTTAGGACATATCAATTGATGGGAACTTACACTAAAAATATGAGTGACATAATATTCTATGACATCACAATGATTGCACTATGGCATGTCAATGTTCAGTGTCACAAAATTAATCACATCATGCAATAATATCACACAATAATATCACAATGTTAGTTTATGATCTCAAAATCCTTTTTATGACTTCAGAATTGATTGTATCAGTGCTAAGTGTTTTAAAACACAGTGGTGGAGTACAAAATCCCAATTGATTATTATATTGAAATGCTAGCTTTAGAATTCACAATTATTTCTATGAAATTACAATGGTTAGTTTATGACATCAAGATGGGTTTACATCACAATGATAGATTTATGACATCACAATGAATTGATTAAAACATCATAAATTCAATTTGTGACATCACAATTGTTTGGTTGTGACATCACAATGCCTTTTATAGCATCACAATAATGATATATAAAATCAAAATTGTTTATGTCATTACAGTTTTTTGTAACAACAAATTTGTTATGGCACAGCAATGCTAAGCTTATTACAACACAAACAGTGTTTTAATATCACAATTAAACATGGCATCACAATGGTTTTTATGGCATCATATTTATAGATGACATCACAGCACTCATTTTACAGTATAAAAGTTGTGCTTTAATGCATCACAATTCAATACACAGTATTAAATTGATGATATCACAACAGCTTTTATACAATCATAATTTCTAAATGGTTTTTATGGCTTCATAGTTATAATATAACAATCAGCATTATGATATCATAGTGGTGGGTTATCACATGGCAACTTATTATTATAACAAAAGCAATTTTACACCATAACAATTATTTCATCACTATGTTAGCTCTAGGATATCATGATGATGTTTTTACATCACATAAATTTGGACAATACTAATATTTTTCATGAAATCACAGTGCCATTCTTATGGTATTGCAAATGTTTACAGTAAAATAATGGTGTTTGTCTTCACAGTTTATTATGACATAATAAGTGTAGCTTTATTAATAATGCTTTATTTAATCACAATTGATAATGAGATCCCAATGCATTTTGCACCACAATTTTTATGAAATCATAATTGGTTCTGACATTTCTAAGGTATTTTATGGTATCATAATGGCTAACAACATCACAAAAGTAGTTTATGACACCAAATTGTGGTTTATGACATCATAATTGGTTATAACATCACAATCATTTTGATGATATCACAATGGAAGTGTATGGATTAACAATGTTAGTTTCTAACATCACAATTTTATTTATGATATCACAATTGATTAGAACAATACAAGGTTAGTTTTATGATTTCATGACTCAAGTCTTTGTGACTTCACAATTTATTGTGACATTACATTGTTAGCATTATAACATCACAATATTTTATGGCATCACAGCAGATTTTGACATCATTGCTTTTGATGACATCAGAATGCTGTTTAAGGCATCACAATAGAATATGGCATTGCAAATGTGGTTTATAACATCACAATTGTAGTTTGTGACATCACAACAGTGATTCATGGCATCCTAATTATATCACCATGGCAATTTTTGACATCACATTGATTATGTTACAGTTATGGTTTAAAACACCATAATGGATTATGATATTGCAATAGTATGTTTTTGCTTTCACAAAAGTTTTATCACATTGAAATCAGTTATGACAACATGATGGTTCATAAAGACTTCACATTAGGTTTTATGACAAAAATTTAGTGTGACATCAAAATGTAGTATATTAAACAATTAGAGCTTATAACAAATTGATTTTGATATCAAGGGTCTCTTTATAGCATCACAATTATGGCCTCATCATGGTACTTTTATGACATCACAATTTATTATGATTGTACAATGATTGGTTTATAACATCACAATTGAATGTTTAGTACATCCCACTAGTTGTTTATATCATTATAATTTTATTACATAATGATTATGTTGTCACAATATATTTCATGACAACAGAATCACTCATAATTACAGTTAGTGACATCACATTTGATTATGACATGAGAACGCAAGGTTTACACTGTAACATTATAATAATTTTATGACATCAAAATTATTCATAACAATAAATTTTATTATCTGTAAGTTTAATTAAATTTAGTTGATCATGATATTACAATTGTGTTTTTTTTAACATTTTTTAACATTTATTTAGTAAATATAAATTTCCAAAGTACAGTTTATGGATTACAATGGCTTCCCCCCCATAATTTCCCTACCACCCGCAACCCTCCCATCTCCCACTCCTTCTCCCATTCCATTCGCATCAATTCATTTTCAATTATCTTTATATACAGATCAATTTAGTATATATTAAGTAAAGATTTCATCAGTTTGCCCCCACACAGAACACAAAGTACAAAATACTGTTTGAGCACTAGTCATATCATTAATTCACATAATATTAATAACATTAATATCACAATATTATAATGTCATGGTGGGTTTCTGATATCACAATAATAGTTGGATATTACATATATTTTATAACATCATAATTATTATGAAATTATGCCAGTTTCTGTATAACTTTACAATGGTCAGTTGATGGCAAACTAATGTTGGTTTATACATCACAATGATTTTATAACATCACAATTGATTATGACATTACAAAGATGACCTATCACATCTAATTGATTATGACAAGTGTTTCACAACATAAAATTGATTATGTATTACAATGGTAGGTTTTTCTTTTCATGAAGGTGGATTATCACATTGAAATTGATTATGAAAATAATGGTTACTTTATGAGATCACAATGGTTTGTTTTATATTCACAATGATGGTCTATAATATCAATGGTTTTGTGACATCAAATTGATAGACTTCATAACAGTGGCTTATGACATTACAAATGATTATGACAAAACAATGGTTTGTGACATCACAATGGTAAGTTGATGGCATACCAATATTGATTAATTCACAGTGGTTTTTAATATCAAATAATTATGACATCACAGTAGATGATTTATAGTACAAGTTGATTTATTACACCAATATTGGTTACAACATCATAAGGCTATTAATGATATTATAATTAAATTTGATATCATAGTTGTAGAGTCAGGATGTTACAATGACTTTATAACATCAGAATCAATTTTGCCATCGTAATGATTTTCATAATGTAACAATTTTAATTCTGTGACATTGCAATAATTAAGTTAAAACATCATATGAATTTTGTACATGCCATTAGAAAGATCATGACATCACAATAGTGCTGTATGACCACAATTCATTAATATCACCTGCATTTCTTTTACATCACAGTTGCTTATAATGTCACAAGGTAGGTTTGTGGCTTCACAATGGTTTTTTGGTAACTAAAATTGTTTTTTATAACAATTCATTTTGACATATCAATAGATTGTATGACATACCAATGAATTATGAAATCATAAGTTTTATACCATACCACAATAAATTATGAATTCATTTTTGTGTTTGATGAAATTATGATTGATTACTGTATCGCGATCTTGAGTTTATGACATCACAAGGATTTTTTTTTTTGACAGGCAGAGTGGACAGTGAAAGAGAGACAGAGAGAAAGGTCTTCCTTTTGCCATTGGTTCACCCTCCAATGGCCGCCGTGGTAGGCATGCTGCTGCCGGCGCACCGCGCTGATCCAATGGCAGGTGCCAGGAGCTTCTCCTGGTCTCCCATGGGGTGCAGGGCCCAAGGACTTGGGCCATCCTCCACTGCACTCCCTGGCCACTGCAGAGAGCTGGCCTGGAAGAGGGGCAACCGGGACAGGATCAGTGCCCGGACCGGGACTAGAACCCAGTGTGCCAGGGCCACAAGGCAGAGGATTAGCCTAGTGAGCCACAACACTGGCCAATCATCACAAGGATTTTATGACACTAAAGTTGATCATGATATCACAATCACTTCATGTCACCACACTTTATTATAATGTACAATGCTGATTTATGACACCACATGGTATATAAAATGGGGTTATAATGGATTTTATAAAACCATAATGGTATTTTATCACATCCCAATGGTGATATCACCATTGATTATGATGTCAGTGCTACAGTAATAACATCTAACAGCTTTTATTATTTTGCAAATGATTATGACATCTCCATAAGTCTTATGACATCACAATTGATTATGTCTGGTACCTGTGCTCAAGGTCAACCCATCCACTCAGGCAATACCAGCATGCCACATCTTCACTCCTCCCCTATCCACCAAAGCAGTTGACACTTTTTAACACTGACACCTTTATGGTTCTCAAACTAAGGAGATTGATTCACACATGTTACTAAGGGGCTCTACTTTGCCTCACCTACATATTCCAAACAACACATATCAGGTTTGTACTTCTATCAAGAATAGGATCAAGGGCCCCAGGGCCTTATGTTGCAATGGATACACATTCAATGGGTGCCTCCTTTGCCTTCACAGGCTCACATATTACAGTGGCAGCCAAGAGCCCCAACAAGCCAGCCACCTGGGCAAAAATCCCAGCACTCAGTGGAGACATCATATGAAAAACAAGAGACTCCGAATAGCTAAATCAATCTTATAAAACAAAAGCAGTCAGAGGCATCACAATAGTAGATTTCAGGACATACTACATGACAGTTATAATCAAAACAGTTTGGTGTTTGTACAAAAACAGACAGGTAGGGGCCAATGGAACAGAATAGAAGTTCCAGAAATCAATCCATGCAAAGGAGCTAAAATCAATCCCTGGAACTACAGCAATCCCTTCAACAAATGGTGCAGGGAAAACTGGATCTCCATGTGCAACAGTATGCTACAAGTCCACAACCTAGGCCTTGCATAAAAATCTACTCAAAATGGATCAAAGATCTAAATCTACACCCTGGTAAAATCTAATTATTAGCAAACAGTGAGGAAATTCTTCAAGACACTGACATGGGCAAAGACTTACTGGAAAAGACCCCAAAACCACAGGCAATCAAAATCAAAATTGACAGATAGGATTACTTCAAGCTGAGATGCTTCTGTACTGCAAAAGAAACACTTAGCACAGTAAAGAGGCAATTGACAGAATGGAAGAAAATAGCTGGAAACTATGCAACTGATTAAAGGGTTAATATCCAGAATCTATAAAGAAATCAAGAAACTCAACAATGACACAACAAACAATCCAGTTAAGCATTGAGGAAAAGAACTTGAATAGTCATTTTTCAGGAGTGGAAATTAATCTGACCAATGACATTTTGAAAAAATGTCCAGAATCATTAGCCTTCAAGGAAATGCAAGTCAAAATGACAATGAGTTTCACCTCACCACAGTTAGAATGATTCTCATACAGAAATCAACAAGCAACAAATGTTCATGAGGATGTGGGGAAAAAGGTACACTAATCTACTGTTGGTAGGAATGTAAACTTGTTCAACCACTGAATAAGACAGCATGGAGATACCTCTAAAATCTGAACACAGATGTACCATATGACCGAGCCATTGCACTCCTTGGAATTTCTGCAAATCAAGTAAAGAAAAAAAATTGGTACATGAAAGAGTTATCTGTACTCCCATTCCATTGCAGCTCAATTCACAATATCTAAGATATGGAATCAACTGAGATCCCCATTAATTATTGACTGGGTTAATTATTGACTGGATAAAGAAATCATTTTATATATTTGTGTAAATATACAAATGTGACATGATCTGCCTCAAGTGTTAACTACATCTCTGTGATGCAAACTGTCACAAGAAAAATGCAGCCATATCAATGATCTCTACCTCCTATGATGCCACCATCACACATGGGCATAGTTTTGAGCTTCAGTAGTCCATTTCAGATCTGCCTCTCTCTTAAGGTGCTTAGATAAACAGTGGAAATGTCCCAAATTCAAAAGCCCTTGCACTTATGTGGGAGACCGATAGGAAGCTCCTGTCTCCTGATTTCAGCCAGACCCAATCCCAGTCATTGTGGCCATTTCAGGAGTAAACCAATGGATACCAATCTCTCTCTTCCTCTATATTTCCCTCTTCCTATTTGTGACCCTGGCTATCAAAATAAAAATATCTAAAACACTTAATAAATATTTAAAAATAAACAAACAGAAAAACTTCTACCCAAATATGGTCAATTATGGCTCTGCCCATACTGGGATGCCCTGTCAGAACCCTTGGCCCTGTGGCCTCAGTAAAATTTTCATTTGTTGTAAAACATTATTGAATAAATGCTATGTCTACATAACCTTTTTCAACATGAACAAAATATTTTTCAAAAGCAAATAAGGTAGATGCTCATGCTATGAAATAAATGTTTTAACTAATGTACAGATTTAGCGAGCAAAATTTAGTAATGCAGGGGCCAGTGCGGTGGTACACTAGGTTATTTCTCTCCCTGCGGTGCTGGCATCCCATATGGGCACCAGGTTCTAGTCCTGGTTGCTCCTCTTCCAGTGCAGCTCTTTGCTGTGGCTTGGGAGGGCAATGGAGGATGGCCCAAGTGCTTAGACCCCTACATCCACATGGGAGACCAGAAAAGAAGCTCCTGGCTCCTGGCTTCAGATTGGCACAGCTCTGACGGTGGCTGCCATTTGGGGAGTGAACCAATGGAAGGAAGACCTTTCTCTCTGTCTCTCTCTCTCTCTCTCTCACTATCTGTAACTCTACCTGTCAAATAAACAAATAAAAATCTTTAAAAAAATTAGTAATGCAATATGAGAAATAACAATGTGACAAGTCAAAATAGGAATATTTGTTGTAAAAAGATATTCCACTATATTTAATAAAGAAATATAAAAAAAATTTTTCTCAATACATTGAATCAATGAGTGATCAAATCACTTAAGAAAATGAACTTAAAGAAATCATCCTAATATCTAGAAGTATGCTTTACAAAATTTCTAAAACTGTAGATTAATTTACAACCCCATAAATTCTATAAAAAAGTAGATATGAGGGAATATGGTGAAAATAGTTAATTATAATTAAATTTGAAGTGAAATTAAAAATAAAAACCAATGAATGTAAAACAACCAGAGATCATTCCATCTACTTTAATAATTTTAAGAGAAAGTGTATCTATGGCTACATTTTGGAAAATTTCTGTGAATCGTAACTTTGCAAATATAAAAGTCAACTAAGTTTAAAATAAGTGACTTTGAAGGTGTAAAAGACTAAACTTACCCCAGATACTGTGAGCATGAATGCTGCACGGACAACTTTCAGAATTTTGAGTGACCTGATCACATCACAATTAAACATCAGGCAAGATGGCCACAGATTCATAGTAGTGGCACTCATTTAAATTAGAGAGACAGAGAAAGGGAGTAGAAGGGGGGGAGAGAAATAGCAATACATTCAAATACAATAGCAAAAACAAGGACATTCGCTACATAAAATATTTTTGATTTTTTTTTTTTAAGAATAGTATTACATTGTACATCTAGAATCAGGACAAGAGCTGATCAGGTCATTGTTTCTTACAGTGTCCATTTCACTTCAACAGGTTTCCCCTTTGGTGCTCAGTTGTCATCGATCAGGGAAAACAAATGATATTTGTCTCTTTGGGACTGGCTTAATTCACTCAGCATGTAATACGTTATCCTTTTTAGTATTTGTTGTTGTTGTTGTTCTAGTACTAGTGGTTGAACTCTGTAATTAACACACAATTATTCTTAGGTGTTTAAATTTTAACTGAAAAGTGATCCCTGTTAAATTTAAGAGTAGAAAAAGAGAGTGAGGAGATGTACAATTTGGGACATGCTCAATTGGACTTGCCCCAAATGGTGGAGTTAGAAATGTGCCAGGGGATTCCAATATAATCCCATCAAGGTGGCATGTACCAATGCCATCTCACTAGTCCAAATGATCAATTTCAGTTCAAAATTGATGGCTCTGATAGGTCTAAGAGTCAAAGGGATCACACAAACAAGACAAGTGTCTGCTAATACTGATAGAATCAAAAAGGGAGAGAAGGATCCAACATGGGAAGCGGGATACACAGCAGACTCATAGAATGGCAGATGTCCTAAACAACACCCTGGCCTCAGAATCAGCCCTTAAGGCATTCGGATCTGGCTGAACAACCCATGAGAGTACTGTAGGCATGGAAAGCCAAGATACCATGGAAAAGAAAAAAAAAAAGAAGACCTAAATGAAATATCTCCACGAGTGAGATCCCAGTGGAAAGAATGGGGCCATCAAAGAAGGAGGTACCTTTCTCTGAAAGGAGGAGAGAACTTCCACTTTGACTATGACCCTATCAGAATAAGATCAAAGTCAGTGAACTCTAAAGGCTTCCACAGCCTTGGCAACTCATGACTAGAGCCTAGGGAGATTACTGACGCCAAGAACAGGAGTGTCAAATTGTTAAGTCAGCAACAGGAGTCACTGTGTACTTACATCCCATGTGGGATCTGTCCTTAATGTGTTGGCTAATGTGAAGTGATGCTATAACTAGTACTGAAACAGTATTTTTACACTTTGTGTTTCTGCATGGGTACAAACTGATGAGATCTTTACTAATTATATACTGAATCGATCTTCTGTATATAAAGATAATTGGAAATGAAAAAAAACCTGGTGTTAAATTGGAAATGGCATAGAAAATAAATTAATTTTTTTTTTAAAAATATTATGTAGGATCTCTGTCTTTAATGTGCTGTACCCTGTTATTTAATGCTATAACTAGTACTCCAACAGTATTTTTTTCACTTTGTGTTGCTATATGGGGGCAAACTGTTGAAATCTTACCTAATATATACTAAACTGATCTTCTGTATATAAAGAGAATTGAAAATGAATCTTGATGTGAATGGAATGGGAGAGGGAGCGGGAAAGGGGAGGGTTGCGGGTGGGAGGGAAGTTATGGGAGGGGGGAAGCCATTGTAATCCATAAGCAGTACTTTGGAAATTTATATTCATTAAATAAAAGTTTAATAAAAAAAAAGAATAGGGCCCTGAACCTTGGGTGCAGGGGCTGCCTCTCTCTCTCTCTTTTTAAAATATTGATTTAATTGAAAGTCAGAGTTATACACAGAGAGGAGAGGCAGAGAGAGAAAGAGAGAGAGAGAGAGAGAGGTTTTCCATCCACTGGTTCAATCCCCAGGTGGCTTCAAAGGCTGGAACTGCACCCATCCAACGTCAGGAGCCAGTAGCTTCTTTCATGTCTCCCACATGGGTGCAGGGCTTCAAGGTCTTGGGCCATCTTCTACTGCTTTCCCAGGCCATAGCAGAGAGCAGGATCAGAAGTGGTGAAGCCCGGACTTGAACTGGCACACATATGGGTTGCTGGCGCTTCAGGGCAGAACATTACCCACTGTGCCACAGCACCGGCCCATAACATATTTTTCTAAAATGGAAAGTGAAACTGAATAACTTAGTTGGAGTAATATTAATTAGCAGGCATAAAGGTATTTGGTGAAAAAGTGTCCAACAGAACAAAGTTTAAAGTATTTCTTAGGGCCTGTTGTTGTACTATAATAGGCTAGGCCTCCGGCAGTGGTACTGGCATCCCGTATGTGTCCTAGTTCATGTCCTGGCTGCTTCTCTTCTAATCCAGCTTTCTGCTATGGCCTAGGAAAGCAGTAGAGAGAATGGGCCAAGAACATAAGTCCCTGAACCTGTTTGGGGGACCTAGAGAAGTTCTTTGCTATTGGGCTTTGAATAAGCTCTGCTCCAGGCATAGAGATTTGGGGAATGAACTAGTAGATGAAACACCTTTCCCTCTGTTTCTCCTTCTGTCTATATATATATATATATATATATATATATATATATATATATATATATATATAAATTAAAAACATTTTTAAATGGAGTACCTAAAATCATGGTGAGATCTTTCCATGTTACATGGTATATTACAGGAAATACAGCGGTGTCTAGAATGTATAATGGAAAATTTCAAATGCCAATGATAAAAATCTGGAATAGGTAAACATGTGTCAATTGGAAAGGAAGAGTAAATACACCTGGCCTAGGACTCCTGTATACACATGGAATTTCCCAGGAGGACTCACAGAGCTTCGAATAAGCTGATGAACTCACAATGAAAATTCCAACCAAGATTGGCACAAGGTCACTGTATCACCACTGGCTTACTAGGATGTTAGTGATACACAGGTTATAGCAATAGATTGAAAGGTAAAATAAAAAGTGATGCACGTGTTATAAAAACATATGTTGTGATTACTAACAAATAAAAATGGACACACACATTATGAAATAAGATATGTTATGATTACTGTGAGTAGTAATGTGTAATTTGAAAGGGGAAATAATTGTGTGAAAACTAAAAATAGGGAATTTTCTGATGAATTTTCTGTTCACTCCCCAAATGGCTGCTAGAGCTGGCGCTGTACCAATCTGAAGCCAGGAGCCATGTGCTTCCTCCTGGTCTCCCAAGCAGTTGCAGGGGCCCAAGCACTTGGGCCATCCTCCAGTACCCTCCCAGCCATAGCAGAGAGTGGGATTGGAAGAGGAGCAACCGGGACTAGAACTGGCGCCCATATGGGATGTTGGAGCCACAGGAGGAGGATTAACCAAGTGAGCCACAGTGCTGGCCCTGATAATAGCTGTAATTTAAAAAGTCATGCAATTATGAAAAGCAAATTATTATCAATGTAAGAAAAATAACTTGGGAGGAGAAATAAAAATAAGCTAATGTAGATAAAGTTACAGAAGCACAGATTGTTACTGTTGCATTAAAAATGAATGCTAAAAAATCCAACATATTTATACCAAAGATCATACCATCTATCACAGAAGTAAAAGAAGCATGTCTGGGGAATGGTGTTCTAGTACAGTGGATTAGGCCAATGGGCTTGCCCTTATCAAACATTGTGATGCCTGGTAGAAGTACAATCTATTCTGCATTGCTGATCCAGCTTTCTGCTAACCATGATGACCATGCATTCACAGTGCTAAGACTGGCATACAACACCAAGTTAAAGAGATATATAGGGGACCAGCTCCATGGCACAGTAGGTTAATCCTCTGCCTGAGGCACCTGCATCCCATATGGGAGTAAGTTCTATCCTGGCAGCCCCTCTTACAATCCAGCTCTCTGCTATAGCCTGGGAAAGCAGTAGAAGATGGTCTAAGTGCTTGGGCCCTGCACCCACATGGAAGAAACACCTGGCTCCTGGCTTTGGATTGGCACAGTTCCTGCCATTGTGGCCATGTGGGGAGTGAAACAACAAAAGGTAGACCTTTCTCTCTGTCTCTCCCTCTCATTGTCTGTAACTCTACCTGTCAAATAAATAAATAAAATCTTTTAAAAAAGAGATATATAGGTGTTAGCTATAAACTCAAATGCAAAAACAAAAAAGATGTTATGAAATAAAATATATTATGATTACTATGAGAATAAATAAATAATTTTTAGTAGCAATGATAGAATGACAAGGATATAAAGAAACTATTGAAAACTAGACTATTGAGGCTGATATTGTGGCAAAGTGGGTAAAGTCACTGTCTGTAGTGCTGGCAACCCACAAGGATACAAATTTGAGTCCTGGCTGCTCCACACTGATCCAGGTCCCTGCCAATGTGCCTGGGAAAGCACTGGATGATAGACCAATTCTTTGTCCATTGCACCCCTGTGAAAGGCCTGGAAATATCTTCTGTACTGTTCCATCAGTCTGGCCCAGTCTTGGACTTTGTGGGCATTTTGGGAGTAAACCAAGAAGGAAGACTTCTCTCTCTCTCTCTCTCTCACTCTCACTCTCACTCTCACTTTCACTCTTTCTCTTCCTTTCTCATTGTAACTCTGTCTTTCAAATAGATAAAATATATTTAAAACATATACTATTGTAATTAAGGTAAAAAGAAAAACAAATAAAAATTTTCCATGAAATATAAATCAAAGGAAACATCACCTGCTAGAATAGTAACACAGGTAAGATATACGGATTTAGAAGTAACATACTGATATTTCCAAAAAAAATCAAAGATAATCTCACAATTCCATAAATATTCACACTTACCAAGAAATATGATGCTTTGTAGGAGGCAGTGTCCATGTTCTCCTAAAATGGCTCTGCAAGACTGTGTCCATGAAAATTCCCAGAACAACTTACACAATTTTATGGCAGTTAATGACCTCAAAATGAAAACACCAAGAAAAATGACCTGAGGTTCACAGTGGAAGGATTTTCATAGAATAGATTATTAAGATATACACAGGTGGCCAGTGCCGTGGCTCAATAGTCTAATCCTCTGCCTGCAGTGCTTACTGGTTGGGGCGCCCCATTCTGTCCCGTTTGCCCCTCCTCCAGTCCAGCTCTCTGGTATGGCCCGAGAAGGCAGTGGAGGATGGCCCAAGTGGAGGATGGCCCAAGTGCTTGGGACCTGCACCTGCATGAGAGATCAGGAGCAGCACCTGGCTCCTGGCTTCGGATCAGTGCGGTGCGCCGGCTGCAGCATTCTGGCCACGGTGGCCATTGGAGGGTGAACCAACAGAAAAGGAAGACCTTTCTCTCTGTCTCTCTCTCTCACTGTCCACTCTGCCTGTCAAATAATAATAATAATAATAATAATAATAATAATAATAATAATAATAAAAGATATTCACAGGTGAGAGTTACAAGACCAGAAAAGAAAATTAAAGGAGGATGTTGGAGATGTTACAAAATCAAATATATTATAAGAAACAATGATTTCACAGAAACAATAGAACAAGTAGGTAAAAGTTTGGCTGGAAACTATATGACTACAATTACTCTACAAAGGAAAATGAATTAAAAAATACAGAATGGAAAACAAAAAATTCAAAGAAGGTAGCAAGAAAAAATTCAATGAAGCCAGTGTCTGTACCTCCTCTACTGAAACACTCATACACCGATAGTAATTATAGAGTCCCATAAACTTCATGTAATAGTAATTTGTTCATGGGGGCCAACACCCTGGTGCAGCAGGTAAAACTGCCATCTGTGAAACAATCATCCCTCATTTGTGCTGGTTCCTATCCTGGCTGCTTCACTTCCAATCCAGCTCCCTGTTAATGGCCTGAAATATGTGGTGGAGGACAGCCCAAGTGATTGGGCGCCTACAACTCATGTGGATGATGGGAAGAAACTCCTGTCTCCTGGCTCCTGGCTGCAGCCAGATCCACCCAAGCCATTGAAAAATCTGTGGAGTAAACTAGAATATGGTAGATTTCTTTCTCTCCTCTCTGTGTATCTCTTTCAAATAAATAAACAAATATTTTTAAAAGAAAAAAAGAAAAGATGGCTCTAAAAATGGATCACATGGACAGTGTGAGTTTTCAGGGATGCCAAGATTTCTCAAAATATATGTGCATGACAATTTTAAGTAGAGCTTAAATAATCTTGCTGGAGTTCATGACTTCATAGTCAAAATTCAATTTGCTTACAGGTTCATAAAGGATAAACCAAGATTAGGATATTAAAACACACACAGCGGTAATGGTAATCTGAATGATGAAACATAAAAATTGGATGCTTTATGAATTGAAATATATTAAGTGAATAGATATGAGTAATTCGGTGGGACAAATAACAAATTAATAAAAGACTTAAGGAACATTGGTGATAAATAGACTATTACAACACATTAAAAAGGAAAGTAAAGACTCAAGAAAAAGAAAATCAAAGACAATGACACTTACCATAATAGTCTTCAACTAGTTTAGTTTTCCCAATTAAAAGGAAATTTGGAGTCCCACAAACATCCATAAAAATATACCTGAAAGAGGTGAATGATTACCCCATCCTAAGATGTCTCTGAGACACTGTGTACTTGAAAGTTGCCAAGACAACTTACAGAACTTTGAAGAAGCTGATGACCTTACAATGTAAACCCTAGCAAGACGGCCTCCATTTCACCAGGCAAATACTGACTTAAACTAGGATATTGAAGATATATGTAGATGGTATGCTGAAAGTAAAACATCAAAAAAATTCTAAAATACTGCAAATAGTATGAAATGAAAAGCAATATGCTGCCATTATTGTGACAAGGAATAGTATTTTGTTCAAAACAATACTAATGTGACAGGAGAAAAGAGAAATTACCTAAAAATAGAACATTCAAATTACATTAAATCTGTATTTGTGGTAGTTATATATTCAGAGACAGCATCAAAACATAAAGGTTGTAGGTGTTTTAAAATAAAAATATGGTAATTATCATGAGAAGCAATGATTATTTTGTGGAGCATCTAATTTAAAATGAAGAAAAGATTCCATTCTTCTGTCCTCTCAGAATTTCACTTTTATAGTAATTATTCATTTTACTTTATTTTACAGAATATTAATCTACAGTGGGATGGAAAATCTTGGTCCTTCCTACAGATGGTTTGAAAAGCACTGCTCTAGTAACAAGGAGCTGCACTATTAAACATTTATTGATATTATGCAGAGTACAAATATTTAACTGAATAATAAACTCCTTCTTAAGAGTAGGCTTTCTAATTATACCCATAAGCTTTCAGTTTTTTTCAGATTTAATTATTTACGTGAAAGTTGGAGTTACACAGAGAGAGGAGGAGAGAGAGAGAGAGTCTTCCATCTGCTAGTTCACTACCCAATTGACTGCAACTGCCGGAGCCATTCCCATCTGAAGTCAGGAGTCAGGAGCTTCTTCTAGGTCTTCCACACAGGTTTAGGGGCTCAAGGACTTTGGCCATCTTCTACTGCTTTCCCAGGACATACCAGAGAGCTGGATCAGAAGTGGAGCACCTGGGTCTCAAACCAGTGCCCATATGGGATGCCAATGCTTCAGGCCAGGGAATTAACCTGCTGCACCACAGCACCAGTTCCTACCCCATAAGCTTTCTAATTATACTCACATTCCATTTCTCAGAATACAAGTAGATATGCATATTACTAATTTGATTTTATGTTTTCTTGTCTGTATTTGCTTACTATATCTGTCTGGGTTCTTAAGGAATTTGCATATATATATATATATATACACATATACAGAGGTATATATACATACATATATAATCTCCTTTATTTAGATGATGGTAGATGTTAATCACATCTACAATATGTCTACACAACAATGTCAATAACAGGGTTTGGCCAAACTCAGCACAACAGCCCAACTAAGTTGACTGAGCTGAGTTAATATTTACAATAGGGTCCTTATGAATCCTGAACTCAAAACATTTCCTTAAACCAAGTGTAAACCCCACATAAATAACTGTCCTACTTCCATGTCAAATAATACAAAAATACTTAGAGCCAAAATTGCACAAACTCCCTAGAAAAGAATGCACATTCCTTGCATAAACACTCTTCTTGATATCTTGTAACTAAATTTTTTTTAGGATTTAAAGTTAAAAATACTTAAATACTCTGAGGAAACTGTTATATGATAACATGATAAAAAGAGCAGTATTTGAAGCACATAAATATTTACATAAATATATTCATAACAATAATGAAGAAATATTCAAAGAACACAACCCTAGGTTCCAGCTACCACTGCCATGGCTAGAAGCCAGATGACCCCATGCCCCAACCACTGGTGTCAGCTTCACCCCTCATCCTAATGGGATTTGCTGCTCATACTTCCCTGCCCACATCCAAGTAAGGTTTTAAGTGGTTGAATATGCATTTTCACACTTAATTTTCACAACAACCGTAAGAGTCCATTTTCATCTACATTTTACATATGTGGACTTCAGGCTTAAAGACATTACAATGGTGGCCAATGTCATACAACTCAAAGCCTAGAACTCTCAAAGCCTGGATTCAGTCAGTCCATTTGTTCATATAGCTCACACACATCATCCAATCTTTCCTTAAATGAAGACATCAACACAGGATTTTTCATTTCCTTGTGTTGTTATGGCACCACATTCTGAAATATTTGTCTGGTCAACAAAGCAAGGAACAATGACAAAAACAGAATGTTTCTAACTTGCAGAAACATTCAACTTTGCCCACTGGTTCAACCAAAACTGACTGCTTCTGAGCAATAAAATCTTGGTTAAAATATAAAGTTCTGGGTCCCTGGCCCAGGAAACACTGGGGGAAGGGAAAGTACTTCTGTTCTCATGGGCACTACCCAATGGACACACAAATCCTATACCAGATTTGATACCAATTGTTTTTATTAAGTTATTTGAACATGCAATACCAACTACTTCACACAAACAAAAGTCCACATACAAACATACCCTACCCTAAATATAAAACTGCCACTGCAGAAAGGACGATTACTCTCAGAGCTAAACCTCTAAGGATGAGATGCACAGATTTTGGTTTAATACAAGTTTATGATAATGATAAAAAGAATGCACAGAGCCATAAGGAAAGTTAGCCAACTTTGGACAGCAGTTAATCCTCTGCCCTCTGTAGCTTTCCTTTCCTTTATCTTTTAGTCATTGCGAACTGCCATAAGGCATTGGATAAGCATTTATCAAATAGTTCTCCAGTCAATAATGAGATCTTAAAAACTGTGATAGGTGTTCTGCAGGGGAAATAATAGGTTCCACATGCTGGCCATTATCTGAGCTTTATAAGCTTCACTGTGTATTAAAGGTGTTCAGGACTTTGTAAACTGATGATTCTGAGCCTTTTTAAAATGAACATTACCCCATATCATTTTGATGAGTTTAGTATTCTCCAGAATATGACTTTGGGAAAAATGCACTATGCAAATAAACACTACTACTGAATGCAGGTTACCCAAAAGAGACATAAGCCTAGCCACCAATGATCTTCATGTCTCATATATTATCACTGTCTCTACTGCATGAAGGGACAGGATTAGTACTATACCTTCTACCTCAATATGTGTACCAATTAATAATTATATGAACCATTACTTTAATTGTTGCAATAACAATGACTAACATTGTCTGTGGCCTTACACCCTGCCATTGTTGGCTGTGTGCACATGGGTAACTGCATAAAAATGTCCAGATATCTGGCCACAGGGCAATGTCACTTCCACCACAGTGACCCCAATCCCTTCTTCCACTCGTATTCACCAACTAGGAAGTCAGTACCAGAGAGTGACATTGGAAATTCATTATAAAGCTTCTTTGATGGTGATGCATTTCCTGAGATATGTTTTTAAAAAAATATATTTATTTGAAAGGGAGAGAGAAAGAGGGAGGGAGGGGCAAGCTGAAGCCAGACGCAAGAAACTTCATCCAGGCCTCCCACATAGATGCAGGGGCTAACCACTCGTGATGTGCTCCACTGCTTTCCCAGGTGCATCAACAGGGAGCTGGATTAAAAGTGGATCAGTTGGGACTCAAACTGGCATGCATATGGGACCTGGTATTGCAGGCAATGGCTTAACCTGCTACCACACAATACCGGCCCTACCCTTGGAAATCTTGATTCATTAGATCCTCAATATCCTAATGGTGGGAGAGGCCTCTGACAAACAGCAGACTTGGCAGTTCCTTAGATGTGTTGACTTCTGGATGACACCCAAAGAACTCAAAGCTGGCTTTGCCTTCTGGGCTTTACTGACACACACACAGTTCCCTGCCACAGCCTACACCCAGCACAGCCAGGTTTTCATCTTGGGCATGGACCATCAATCTGCTATGCTGGACACCTAGCAGTCAAGGCCAACAGAACAGAAGCAATATACAGGAAGACCTTGTGTTCTGACTCCAATGTTGGTGTTTTGTGGTACACACCTGCCAGACCTAATACACAGATGGGCAGACAGTCTCCAGCAGTGCATGCAGAGTTCTGATTTTGTCCTCTTCCTACCCACAACGCACAGTTGCATGTGAGCTAGTATTTGTATATGCTGCTGCCTGTTCTCCAACCTTCCTGATGTGAACAGTCAGGGTGTAAACAGATTCAGAGTCATTTTTAATTTTAAATGGCAGAAAGCTGAAAACTTCTTTTAAACAGGGCAGAGAGCTAATGTGTCTGGATGTTTCTTACATATTTCTTCCAGAACCCAGGACACAGCCAGTGCCACCAAAAGCAGATGTTATAATACCACATTACAGACAACAACAAGGTTTCTCATCCACCAGTAAAAGTCTTTGAGACTTCAGGAGTTACTTTGATTTGTCAAACTCATTTGCGGCACCACCACCACCACAGTCTAGTGAGGAGGGGAACACAGTGAACAGCAGCAAAATGACAGGTGAAGGTATAAGAATCCTAGTTAGAATCATGGGGTTAGAAAGAATCATGCCAAATATAAGAACTTGATAAAACTGAAGCACAGCCAAAACATTGTCTTTTTCAACTTAACACCATTGCACTATAAACAGAAACCACAAGAGAGACAACATGTAGACTGTAATAAAGTTGATCCTTTTACTGATTCTGGGAGCTAGATCTGAACGTTGCTCTTTTGCAGAATAGTCTGAGGCTCAGAGATGCAGGACACAGCTCAGACTTTTGCTCAAAACAACAGCAAAAGCAAACCAGTACCTATTAGCCTACCCACAATGAACTGGCATAAGCCCATTTAAAAATAAAGAACAAAAATCTGGAAACAACATTTTGAATCTGACTCTCATTTTTTCCTCTTATGCAACCAACAATATCTCTCACTCAAGTATCTATCTACTTGCTTCTCTGTTTTTCTGAACCTATCTAACACCTATCTGCCTGCCTGTTTCCTTAACCAGCAATCATGTAACTCTCAATATAACTCCTGGAGATTGATTTAAATATAGCTCTTTGTGTGTGGGCAGCTGTGAACCTGGGTAATCGAGGAGGTCATTTTATGGTCATCTAAAGTAACTTGATTAACAGATTGCCTACTATATCAGTTTTATAGTGCTTCCCTAAAGAAGTACCTCAAGCTGAGTTGCTTTAAACCACAGAAATGTATTATCTCATAGCTGTGAAGGCCAGCAGTGCAAAATCAAAGTGTGAGTACTCTTCTGAGGCCTATGAGGGAGAATCTATTCCATGTCTTTCCCAAGCTTCTGATAACTTCGGGTTACACAATTTATTTACTTCTTTTAGAGATTGTTATGCATTTGAAAGAGTTATAGAGAGATGTAGAGACAGAGAGAGAGAGGTCTTCCATGCACTGGTTCACTCCCCTGATGGCCACAACAGCCAGAGCTGTGATGATCCAAATCCAGGAGCCAGAGCTTCTTCCAGATCTCAAAGCAGGTGCAGGGGCCCAAGGACTCAGGCCATCCTCCACTGCTCCCCCAGTCCATAACAGAGAGCTGGATCAGAAGAGGAGCAGCAAGGACTAGCAATGGCACCCATAAAGGATGCTGGCACCTCAGGCCAGAACTTTAACCCACTGCTTCACAGCATCGGCCCTTGGAGTACACAATTTAACACCTAGCAACTGATGCATGACAGGTATGAGGGCCATGCCATTTCATTTGGTCCTAAACGTGTTTATGAAATTTATTAATAGCTATCTATCCTGCAAGCTCACAGAAATGTTAGAATGATTTTGTTCTAATTTATTCATGCTTAGTCCCACTAATTAGGTTAAGGCACTGCCTGTGATGTGGCATCCCATATGTGTGCTGGTACAGGTTCTGGTTGCTCCACTTCTTTTTTAAAGATTCATTCATTTGACAGAGAGAGATATATAGAGAGAAAGAGAGGGGTTTTCCATCAGCTGGGTCACTCACAAAATGTCCACAGTGGCCAGAGCTGGACTTGCCAAAACCTGTAGCCAGGAGATTCCATCTAATCTCCCTCATGGGTTCCCGAGCCCAAATACTTGGGCCATCTTCCACTGCATTATCAGGCCATTAGAAAGGATCTGGATTGGAACTGGAATGTCTGTATTGGAAGCCAGGTCTGTAGGCAGAGGCTTAACCTATACCACAGTGCCAACACCTGTCCAATTCTGATCCATCTCCCTGCTAATGGCCTGGGAAAAACAGTAGATATTATGAGTACTCAATCTGATGCCAGCCATGCATGTGGGAGATTTGCATGAAGTTCCTAGCTCTTGGCTTCAGCTTAGCCCAGTACTGGGTTCAGCCACTTGGGGAGTGACCCAGAAGATGGAAGAATTTTCTCCGTGACCCTCCATATATACAACTTTTTGAAATTAAATAAGTTATTTTAAGAAATATGCAATCTACCAATACCTACACATCTGTTCAATTCTACTAATGAAATATTTAAACTGGAGACACCCATGGAGATTTTATGGTCTGATCTCTTGTCCAAAGAAGGTTTGCATACTCATTTTCAGCATCCCTAAGAGATGTTTATTCAAATTATCCAAGAACTCTCCCTTTGCATTCATCTCTCTGGGCCCATTTTCCTTTGATGGACAGAAATGAATGTTAAAGTCTTTGTTGGGGACATTATTGGGCACAACAGGTTCAGCTACCTTTTATGATGCCTGATTCCCCTATCAGAACATCACTTTAGGTTCCAACTGCTCCACTTCCAGTTCAGTTCCTCGTTAATGTTCCTGTGAAAGTAGTATATGGTAACCCAAGTGGATGGGCCCTGCCACCCATGTTGGAGATCTACTTGGAATGCCAGGCTTCAAGCTTTGGTCTGTCCTATCATGAGACATTATAGCCTTTTGGGGAGTGAACCAGCAGATGAAAGATCTCCTCCTCTGTCTCTCCTTCTTTGTCACTGTGCCTTTCAAATTAAAAAGTATTTTTTTTTAAATACAATTCTTTCTTATTCAGCTTTCTCAAAGTTCTGACTGTTGGCCATCTGCAATAGAATTATCTGGGGGGCTTGTTGTAGGCACAGATTACTAAACCCTACTCCAGGCACACTGAGTCAGCATTTGGAACAAAGCAGGAAACCATACTTTGCATTGCTCACAGGATTCCCAGAGGAGGCTAATATGTAGGTGAGGGTGAGAGACACTAAGGGCATCAAGAGGTTCTCTACAGATAACTCAGTTCCAACTTCCCAGACACAGTAACAGGCTACTTCTATTTTCTCCACAGCAACTCTTTGAATACTAAAGCTATCTCCCTACCTCTCCTACTTAATAATTGGATATAATCCACTTGATTCACCTTTTCTCTAACCAGATCCATAACCAGAACCACCTTGGGCACACTTTTCTGGGTCCTGTCCTGCTTGCCAATGTCTCTCCCAAAATACAATGTCTAAAGATGACATTCCTTGTGATGCAATCTTGGGCAAGAGAGAAAGATTATTAATGCCTTTATTGCACACTGACAATTTTGTGAAACATGTCAACTAATACTCCTCTCAACTGATGATGAGAATACCCATTTAGCCTAAAGTAGCCAGCAGCAAGTACGCTCAATTCATAAATATCTGCTAATTTAGCAGCCTCATGGTATTAACTGATGGCTGTTTTAATTTGGGTTTTGTTTATATTTTTTGGTGTTTTTTTTTTTGACAGGCAGAGTGGACAGTGAGAGAGAAAGAAACAGAGAGAAAGGTCTTCCTTTTCCATTGGTTCACCCCTCAATGGCTGCTGCAGCCAGCACACTGCAGCCAGCACACTGCAGCCAGTGCACCGTGCTGATCCTGAGCCAGGAGCCAGGTGCATCTCCTGGTCTCCCATGGGGTGCAGGGCCCAAGGACTTGGGCCATCCTCCACTGCACTCCTGGGCCACAGCAGAGAGCTGGACTGGAAGAGGAGCAACCAAATCTGGCACCCAGACCGGGACTAGAACCCAGGGTGCTGGCACCGCAGGCAGAGGATTAGCCTAGTGAGCCATGGTGCTGGCCATGTTTTGTTTATATTTTACATACACACCCAGACACACACACACACACTCATGGACTAGCTGTCACTTTTGTGAATTATCTGTTCTTGTGGTTTGGTTTATTTTGTTTCTTTTAATTCATTATTTTGGCTACTGTGCCAAGTAAGCCCTTTCTATGCATCACCTCGTCAAATCCTCAACAGAGACTAACACTACATTACAGGTTAAGAAGCTGAGCCTGAAGGAACTTTGAATAAAGTTACACAGTCAGGACTTCAGCTTCCTCATTGATTTATACCTTCTTCAGTTAGCACTTTTTGGATGAGAGCTTTTGAACTTCCAGACCCTCTGTCAAACGTGTTCACACAGTAAAGTCCCTGGGATGAAATCATGAAGAAGGTTCAGAAACATACTGAAAACTTTCCCAGCTTGGTTTCCACCCACTTCTACCTAAAATGTCCTTTATTCTATTTTCCCTGTCCTACAAGCAAGAGTGACCAACTAAAAAGGAGTTAGTGGGTAACGGTGTTACTTACAAGTGCGATACAAGTTTCATCTGTTCATATATTTGCCAAGATAAGTAAATATATAGTTAATTCCAAAAAGCTCCAGAAATAGGTCAAAGGGGAAATCTGGAGATAAGACAGAACTCTAACAAATCATAGTCCATCCACTAGCAGCACGATTAAAACAATTGTTAAAAAATGTATGTGTAAGCAGTGGTTACATGTTTTCCTTTTTAGATTATCTGATATCCCAAGACCAGTGTTCACGCAATTAACTAAGACTCAAATGTTAAATTAATTTTATAACATTTTAGTCCAAACACCTGCACTAAGCTCATTTAATTAAGTTATGCCCAATTATTCTTTAGTTAAAAATACATACACATAAATTTGAAGTGTCATTATTTGAATCAATTAAATTCAGAACAAAGTTATGAGAAATTTAAACAATTATTTACAGGCCTGGGTTAGAAGCAAAATATAAAATAATTTAACCTTACTCTTTTTCTACCTTGGAACAGGTCAAGATCCAAAGAATCTGATTTTGTAATGTCATATATTGAGTGGTAACATTGAGATTCATATCCATGTTTCTTGACTTTAAATCAAGTGGCCAGGGGCTGGCGCTGTGGCATATCAGGTAAAGCTGATACCTGCAGTGCCGGCATTCCATAAGGTCATCGGTTCAAGTTCCTGTTGTGCCACTTCTGATCTAGCTCTCTGCTATGTCCTGGGAAAGCAGTAAAAGGTGGCCCAATAACTTGGGCACCTGGAATCAAGTGGGAGACCCAGAGGAAGCTCCTGCCTCCTGGCTAAGGATATTCACAGCTGCAGCCATTGTGGCCAATTGGGGAATGAATCAGCAGATGGATCACCCCCCCCCCCCCCTTTCTCTCTGACTCACCTTTTCTCTCTGTATAACGCTGACTTTCAAATAAATAAATAAATCTTTT
The DNA here is from genome assembly GCF_033115175.1 of Lepus europaeus. Classification (NCBI taxonomy): domain Eukaryota; kingdom Metazoa; phylum Chordata; class Mammalia; order Lagomorpha; family Leporidae; genus Lepus; species Lepus europaeus. The sequence continues at coordinate 891,267 of NW_026909276.1, forward strand.
AAAAAATCAAGAGGCTGTTCATCTGTGTAACTCCCTGACACGGAACTATTCCTAAAATCACTCAGACAAATCTTGCTCTTCTTAAAACTCTTAAAGACTATTTCCTAAAGGCCTATAAATTAAAGCCTATAAATGTGCTCTTTAATAGATTCAACAAACATTATTTATCACTGGACTGGTACCAGGCAGTAAGATATTGCCCATGGAGTACATGAAAATGATCTAAAGACACTTGACTCTGAGACTCTGTGATTGTAGGCAGATTGTTAATATCATTGGCAGCTAAATGTATTTTTCTGTAACTCTGACAGAAAATAAATACCTTCCTTATTTATTATTAATATGAATATGTTTGCAATTTCAAAGATCTTTTTTGAAATTGCAAACACATTCATAGTTTGTCCCATTTTTGATGTAGCAAAAATTTTTATATGTATTATGTCAATAATGACAGTTATTTCCCAAACAAGAAGGCATATATCTTTTCTTTCTTCTTTACTATCCTACTTCTCATTTCTGTCTTTCGGGATCAGTAATTTTAAGTTGCACAACAATTTCTCTTTCCCAAAACTAAGGTTTTATTTCATTGTAATTAAGATTCTAATTCCAGTCCAACTTGACTTACTGGTCTCTTCAGGCACATCCTGTATGATACTGGTTGTGTGAGGAGAGTTCACATGACAGAAGCTAGAAGGTGATGACAGGTCTAAAGTTTTATGATAGCCTCCAAAGCATTATGGAGCAAAAATGATTTCAACCCATCAATCTGCGTATTGCAGAAAGAGAACAGAGAACTCCTGGTCTGTTCCATTCCTGGGTCACTTCTGCAGAACCATCATTTAGAATCAAGGAACCTTCATCAAAGGCAAGGAATGCAAGTTCCTTTCAATTTTTAATCCTTACCACTTTCTTCCTTATTTAACAGTCTTAAGGGGCTCAAGCTTAAGCAGTGTTCAACAAACAGTAACAGTGAATCAAATAAAGGATTGTTTAGGTCATTTAGTTCCAGCGTGTGTGCTGATGGAGGGAGACTTGTCAGTACCTTGCATTGCTCTGGGGAACCAGAGTGGTGTATATAAAGATAATTGAAAATGAATCTTGATGAAGAATGGGATGGGAGAGGGGGTGGGAGATGGGATGGTTGCAGGTGGGAGGGAGGTTATGAGGGGAAAAATTGTTATAATCCAAAAGTTGTACTTTGGAAATTTATATTTATTAAATAACAGTTGAAGAAAATAAAATTGGTTTAAGAAAAAGAATGAGAGAGGTCAAACCCAAGGACTCTCCCCGTACTCCCACCAAAACAAAAGCATTACTGATTTGGCTCCTGGAGGAGAAGACAAAGATGAAGTGATAGAAATGAAATTATTTGAAAAGCACAATTGTTTAGAAGAGCCAAAAACTTTCAAGCAATGTAAGTAATCTAAAGTATCAACAGAAAAAGTCACTGAAATACTTTTGATTACACATTTCTTCATCTCTTAAGCCAGGGTTTTACACAACTGTCATGCAGCAGAGAATTGATTGGTTGGTCATGGTTTGGCCTATTTCATAACACCAACATTAGCCACAATGTTTTCTCTTTTTTTTTCAGGGAAATAGCTAATAATTCTTTATTGCTTCTGGACTCTAAATATGCCCTCAAGAAATGGAGTATCTTCAGGAAAGTCTCTTCAGTTTCCTGAATTGTTCATTAAGTATTACCAAAGTGTTTCCTGCTGTGACATCTAATCAACAGACTGCCAGGTCAGGGTGCCCACAAACAGCCATTGTCCCAGTATCAGATCTAACTTATTCTTCCACCTTTGGTAGCTCAGCCCCACCCTTATAGCCAAAACTACCATTCTGTTGAACCATGAGGTGCAGACATCTCCACAGGAAGCATAAAACACCTTCTAGCCAAGCTGGACATTTTCATTTCATAGCATTTTCTTTCCCATACTCTGGGGATGCCTTAAGTAACCCTCTGTTCTAGGCACTGTCATCCCATATCCTGCAGACCTATTTGCTCCCCAATGGAGTCTAATAGCCTGGGATACAGAATACAATATCTCCAAGAATCAACACAGATTCCAGCACAGAAAAAGCACTCAACAAATTTTGACAGATTGGTGAGTGCATAAATTACTTATTTCTGAACTAATACAATTGCAGGCTGAATGGTTTGTGAAAAATCACTGCCCCTTTGACATCAACATCATCTATGAAGTCCTCCTGAGGTGGGATTTTTCATACCTCATAATCCCATTGACAGATGGGGATGTGTGGATGCTGACAGAAAGCAAGTGACTGTGTCACAGGAGGGGCAGAGACAGGATTTAAAGAATGTTCTTATCAACTATCCTCCATTAGACTGTTCTTCACTAGAAAGGATGCTTGGATCATTAGATGTATTCAGTTTTGAGTCTCCTTGATTCATAGACCATTGGTTCATGCATGCTCCTTTTAATTTTTAATTATTTTTGTGTTCCTATTTCACTTTTTAATCATGCACACCACATAAATATGCTCTATATTATGGGTAAAGAGTTTATTCAGTACTGCAGTGGAACAAATGTGATCTCTGAGAAGACAGTGTTCTTCCTGAACAACAACTGAACGTGCTCAGGTGATAAGTGAACATGCTCAGAATAAGCACACCTCCACCAGGGAAGGTACTACATTTAAATTACTGTTCTATGATAGCCATGTAACAAATGCTGACAGTATTTACATTGGTGTGCCCAGAATGTGAATTAATAATGTTAATACATGTGTGCTGAGAGAAGAGGAAATGATGTTACAATAAAGAACATTAAATTTGGGCTTATGTGTTAAGAGCAAAACCAAGCTAAGCACTCTTCCCTACCCTGTTGTTCTCTTTTGTATAGAAGAAAGGGATATTTTTAACCCACTCTACTCAAATACAATTAAACACACAAAGAATGACTCCTCATCAGGACAGGCTGGCAGCATTCCAGAGCACCTATCCCCTGTTGTGGTTGATTCAAGAGGAGGCAAAATCTTTTAGTACACAGGTAGAGGTGACTTTGACTATGAATTTGATTCCTGGTAGATTTCAAACAGACCTAAGAATTTCAGACTGGAGTCTTCCCAATTAAGTGACTAGTTCCTGTGGGTGTATTTTGGTTACAATGTTAACACTGTCTGGTATACAAGGCCCACTGATGCAAGCCCCATCTGCCTTTGGCTCATGGGGAAAACTTATAACCAATGGGACAGAAATGCCTCAAAGGCAAGTGAGGTCATTCTCTGTCAGGAAAAAAAAAATGCTGGTTTGAGCTAGGGCAATCCAGTTCCACAATGCTGCCAAAGATAAGCAACACTGTCTATTGATTAACAACTTCAAAGAAACCAATAAAGCACGTGTGCAAATACTTTTTTATCTCACAGATGTAAAGCCAGGCAGTAGTGTTACACATGATTCCTGAAGTTTTAATTTTAGGTTTTAGCACACCTGATTTCATATAAAGCAGTTATGGTCTTCCTAGGAATCTAAAATAGAGGTGCTGCAATTTAACTATCTGAAGACTGAAGATCAATGTTGAAAATAACTAGGTTGGGATGGGGAAGAAATGGCAGATTAGGGAGCAGTAAGCTAAGCAGGGCTAGGAAGAAAAAGTGCGAAGAATAGGGTAGGAGGAGTACAGTCCATGAATATAAGAGGAAACCACCCAGGAAGCCCTATAGGAGGACAAGAAATGGCTTGAACTGCCTGGTGGGTGCTAACACAG